>NW_027507903.1:607449842-607669842 GCF_037356315.1 Lithobates pipiens | reverse complement strand
AAAGCTGTGGACAGAGGGGAGTACAAAAGTGGGACAGGGTGGGTCTGACTGAGTGCAGAGGGGAGAGCTGTGGATTGGGCCGAGGAGGGGGCATGGAAGGGAGGTAGAATGTCTAGGTCCAGGTTGACAGTGCCTTTTTTTCTATGTGTACAAGACCTTTGTGCCATGAAATGCTTTACGTTAAGCACGTTTACATTGATTACGAACTAAACTACCGACGAGGATGGGATTCGAACCCATGCGTGCAGAGCACAATGGATTAGCAGTCCATCGCCTTAACCACTCGGCCACCTCGTCATGTGTAACCTAGAACGTTGGGCCGTTTCTTGTCTGTGGCTTTTGAGAAGGGCTTAGCCAGATTCCGGCAATCTGGGAGGGCGCACGGAGAGTCAGCCAGGAGACTGAGTATGTCTGAGCACCACGTCCTCCTGGGGCAATATGCTTCCTTCTGAGAGGCACCACCTTCGGTGACCCCCTTGGTGATTGACGTAGGCCATAGCCATGGCATTGTCCAACTGGATTCCCATCTGAGGTTCTCACAGAAGAAGAGGTATGCAACATTGAAGGGAGGCCTGAATTGTCCTGTGCTCCAGAATGTTGATGGGAAGGCGGGCTCCCTCCAAAGAATAAGTCCCCTGCATTCAAAAGGGCACCCAGGACTGATCTTTAGCCTGATAGGCTGATATGTACAGTGGGAATTTTTCAAGTCGTTGGAGGCAGGGTCTTGCCTGGGTCCAGCGCTGGGTCGGTGGGCTACCACGCTTGGGAGACTGAGGGGTGACATTCAGCTTGCGCAATACTGAAAATGTTAGAAATGGATGGACTCCACGGCAGGCACTGCTGAGATTTGAACTCAGGATCTCCTGTTTACTAGACAGGCGCTTTCACCAACTAAGCCACAGCGCCCCACTTGGGGGATAGCTCTTTGTGAGAATTTTTCAAATCTTTGGAGGCAAGGTCTTCCCTCAAGCTAGCACTGGGTTGGAAACCTACCACGCTTGGGAGACTCAAGGCTGCCATTAAGCTTGCGCAAAACTGAAAACGTTATAAATGGAAAGACTCCACGGCAGGCACTGCTGAGATTTGAACTCAGGATCTCCTGTTTACTAGACAGGCGCTTTCACCAACTAAGCCACAGCGCCTCACGTGGTGCACATCCTTTGCAACCCAGTCAAGTGCAGAGTGGGTGCAGGGGGCAGTGCAGGGCGTAACAGGAATGCGGGGGCTGGAGCTGGGGGGTATTGGGGGGGGGCGGCTCGCACAGAAGTTAAAGCTGTGGACAGAGGGGAGTACAAAAGTGGGACAGGGTGGGTCTGACTGAGTGCAGAGGGGAGAGCTGTGGATTGGGCCGAGGAGGGGGCATGGAAGGGAGGTAGAATGTCTAGGTCCAGGTTGACAGTGCCTTTTTTTCTATGTGTACAAGACCTTTGTGCCATGAAATGCTTTACGTTAAGCACGTTTACATTGATTACGAACTAAACTACCGACGAGGATGGGATTCGAACCCATGCGTGCAGAGCACAATGGATTAGCAGTCCATCGCCTTAACCACTCGGCCACCTCGTCATGTGTAACCTAGAACCTTGGGCCGTTTCTTGTCTGTGGCTTTTGAGAAGGGCTTAGCCAGATTGCGGCAATCTGGGAGGGCGCACGGAGAGTCAGCCAGGAGACTGAGTATGTCTGAGCACCACGTCCTCCTGGGGCAATATGCTTCCTTCTGAGAGGCACCACCTTCGGTGACCCCCTTGGTGATTGACGTAGGCCATAGCCATGGCATTGTCCAACTGGATTCCCATCTGAGGTTCTCACAGAAGAAGAGGTATGCAACATTGAAGGGAGGCCTGAATTGTCCTGTGCTCCAGAATGTTGATGGGAAGGCGGGCTCCCTCCAAAGAATAAGTCCCCTGCATTCAAAAGGGCACCCAGGACTGATCTTTAGCCTGATAGGCTGATATGTACAGTGGGAATTTTTCAAGTCGTTGGAGGCAGGGTCTTGCCTGGGTCCAGCGCTGGGTCGGTGGGCTACCACGCTTGGGAGACTGAGGGGTGACATTCAGCTTGCGCAATACTGAAAATGTTAGAAATGGATGGACTCCACGGCAGGCACTGCTGAGATTTGAACTCAGGATCTCCTGTTTACTAGACAGGCGCTTTCACCAACTAAGCCACAGCGCCCCACTTGGGGGATAGCTCTTTGTGAGAATTTTTCAAATCTTTGGAGGCAAGGTCTTCCCTCAAGCTAGCACTGGGTTGGAAACCTACCACGCTTGGGAGACTCAAGGCTGCCATTAAGCTTGCGCAAAACTGAAAACGTTATAAATGGAAAGACTCCACGGCAGGCACTGCTGAGATTTGAACTCAGGATCTCCTGTTTACTAGACAGGCGCTTTCACCAACTAAGCCACAGCGCCTCACGTGGTGCACATCCTTTGCAACCCAGTCAAGTGCAGAGTGGGTGCAGGGGGCAGTGCAGGGCGTAACAGGAATGCGGGGGCTGGAGCTGGGGGGTATTGGGGGGGGGGCGGCTCGCACAGAAGTTAAAGCTGTGGACAGAGGGGAGTACAAAAGTGGGACAGGGTGGGTCTGACTGAGTGCAGAGGGGAGAGCTGTGGATTGGGCCGAGGAGGGGGCATGGAAGGGAGGTAGAATGTCTAGGTCCAGGTTGACAGTGCCTTTTTTTCTATGTGTACAAGACCTTTGTGCCATGAAATGCTTTACGTTAAGCACGTTTACATTGATTACGAACTAAACTACCGACGAGGATGGGATTCGAACCCATGCGTGCAGAGCACAATGGATTAGCAGTCCATCGCCTTAACCACTCGGCCACCTCGTCATGTGTAACCTAGAACCTTGGGCCGTTTCTTGTCTGTGGCTTTTGAGAAGGGCTTAGCCAGATTCCGGCAATCTGGGAGGGCGCACGGAGAGTCAGCCAGGAGACTGAGTATGTCTGAGCACCACGTCCTCCTGGGGCAATATGCTTCCTTCTGAGAGGCACCACCTTCGGTGACCCCCTTGGTGATTGACGTAGGCCATAGCCATGGCATTGTCCAACTGGATTCCCATCTGAGGTTCTCACAGAAGAAGAGGTATGCAACATTGAAGGGAGGCCTGAATTGTCCTGTGCTCCAGAATGTTGATGGGAAGGCGGGCTCCCTCCAAAGAATAAGTCCCCTGCATTCAAAAGGGCACCCAGGACTGATCTTTAGCCTGATAGGCTGATATGTACAGTGGGAATTTTTCAAGTCGTTGGAGGCAGGGTCTTGCCTGGGTCCAGCGCTGGGTCGGTGGGCTACCACGCTTGGGAGACTGAGGGGTGACATTCAGCTTGCGCAATACTGAAAATGTTAGAAATGGATGGACTCCACGGCAGGCACTGCTGAGATTTGAACTCAGGATCTCCTGTTTACTAGACAGGCGCTTTCACCAACTAAGCCACAGCGCCCCACTTGGGGGATAGCTCTTTGTGAGAATTTTTCAAATCTTTGGAGGCAAGGTCTTCCCTCAAGCTAGCACTGGGTTGGAAACCTACCACGCTTGGGAGACTCAAGGCTGCCATTAAGCTTGCGCAAAACTGAAAACGTTATAAATGGAAAGACTCCACGGCAGGCACTGCTGAGATTTGAACTCAGGATCTCCTGTTTACTAGACAGGCGCTTTCACCAACTAAGCCACAGCGCCTCACGTGGTGCACATCCTTTGCAACCCAGTCAAGTGCAGAGTGGGTGCAGGGGGCAGTGCAGGGCGTAACAGGAATGCGGGGGCTGGAGCTGGGGGGTATTGGGGGGGGGGGCGGCTCGCACAGAAGTTAAAGCTGTGGACAGAGGGGAGTACAAAAGTGGGACAGGGTGGGTCTGACTGAGTGCAGAGGGGAGAGCTGTGGATTGGGCCGAGGAGGGGGCATGGAAGGGAGGTAGAATGTCTAGGTCCAGGTCGACAGTGCCTTTTTTTCTATGTGTACAAGACCTTTGTGCCATGAAATGCTTTACGTTAAGCACGTTTACATTGATTACGAACTAAACTACCGACGAGGATGGGATTGGAACCCATGCGTGCAGAGCACAATGGATTAGCAGTCCATCGCCTTAACCACTCGGCCACCTCGTCATGTGTAACCTAGAACCTTGGGCCGTTTCTTGTCTGTGGCTTTTGAGAAGGGCTTAGCCAGATTCCGGCAATCTGGGAGGGCGCACGGAGAGTCAGCCAGGAGACTGAGTATGTCTGAGCACCACGTCCTCCTGGGGCAATATGCTTCCTTCTGAGAGGCACCACCTTCAGTGACCCCCTTGGTGATTGACGTAGGCCATAGCCATGGCATTGTCCAACTGGATTCCCATCTGAGGTTCTCACAGAAGAAGAGGTATGCAACATTGAAGGGAGGCCTGAATTGTCCTGTGCTCCAGAATGTTGATGGGAAGGCGGGCTCCCTCCAAAGAATAAGTCCCCTGCATTCAAAAGGGCACCCAGGACTGATCTTTAGCCTGATAGGCTGATATGTACAGTGGGAATTTTTCAAGTCGTTGGAGGCAGGGTCTTGCCTGGGTCCAGCGCTGGGTCGGTGGGCTACCACGCTTGGGAGACTGAGGGGTGACATTAAGCTTGCGCAATACTGAAAATGTTAGAAATGGATGGACTCCACGGCAGGCACTGCTGAGATTTGAACTCAGGATCTCCTGTTTACTAGACAGGCGCTTTCACCAACTAAGCCACAGCGCCCCACTTGGGGGATAGCTCTTTGTGAGAATTTTTCAAATCTTTGGAGGCAAGGTCTTCCCTCAAGCTAGCACTGGGTTGGAAACCTACCACGCTTGGGAGACTCAAGGCTGCCATTAAGCTTGCGCAAAACTGAAAACGTTATAAATGGAAAGACTCCACGGCAGGCACTGCTGAGATTTGAACTCAGGATCTCCTGTTTACTAGACAGGCGCTTTCACCAACTAAGCCACAGCGCCTCACGTGGTGCACATGCTTTGCAACCCAGTCAAGTGCAGAGTGGGTGCAGGGGGCAGTGCAGGGCGTAACAGGAATGCGGGGGCTGGAGCTGGGGGGTATTGGGGGGGGCGGCTCGCACAGAAGTTAAAGCTGTGGACAGAGGGGAGTACAAAAGTGGGACAGGGTGGGTCTGACTGAGTGCAGAGGGGAGAGCTGTGGATTGGGCCGAGGAGGGGGCATGGAAGGGAGGTAGAATGTCTAGGTCCAGGTTGACAGTGCCTTTTTTTCTATGTGTACAAGACCTTTGTGCCATGAAATGCTTTACGTTAAGCACGTTTACATTGATTACGAACTAAACTACCGACGAGGATGGGATTCGAACCCATGCGTGCAGAGCACAATGGATTAGCAGTCCATCGCCTTAACCACTCGGCCACCTCGTCATGTGTAACCTAGAACCTTGGGCCGTTTCTTGTCTGTGGCTTTTGAGAAGGGCTTAGCCAGATTCCGGCAATCTGGGAGGGCGCACGGAGAGTCAGCCAGGAGACTGAGTATGTCTGAGCACCACGTCCTCCTGGGGCAATATGCTTCCTTCTGAGAGGCACCACCTTCGGTGACCCCCTTGGTGATTGACGTAGGCCATAGCCATGGCATTGTCCAACTGGATTCCCATCTGAGGTTCTCACAGAAGAAGAGGTATGCAACATTGAAGGGAGGCCTGAATTGTCCTGTGCTCCAGAATGTTGATGGGAAGGCGGGCTCCCTCCAAAGAATAAGTCCCCTGCATTCAAAAGGGCACCCAGGACTGATCTTTAGCCTGATAGGCTGATATGTACAGTGGGAATTTTTCAAGTCGTTGGAGGCAGGGTCTTGCCTGGGTCCAGCGCTGGGTCGGTGGGCTACCACGCTTGGGAGACTGAGGGGTGACATTCAGCTTGCGCAATACTGAAAATGTTAGAAATGGATGGACTCCACGGCAGGCACTGCTGAGATTTGAACTCAGGATCTCCTGTTTACTAGACAGGCGCTTTCACCAACTAAGCCACAGCGCCCCACTTGGGGGATAGCTCTTTGTGAGAATTTTTCAAATCTTTGGAGGCAAGGTCTTCCCTCAAGCTAGCACTGGGTTGGAAACCTACCACGCTTGGGAGACTCAAGGCTGCCATTAAGCTTGCGCAAAACTGAAAACGTTATAAATGGAAAGACTCCACGGCAGGCACTGCTGAGATTTGAACTCAGGATCTCCTGTTTACTAGACAGGCGCTTTCACCAACTAAGCCACAGCGCCTCACGTGGTGCACATCCTTTGCAACCCAGTCAAGTGCAGAGTGGGTGCAGGGGGCAGTGCAGGGCGTAACAGGAATGCGGGGGCTGGAGCTGGGGGGTATTGGGGGGGGGGGGCGGCTCGCACAGAAGTTAAAGCTGTGGACAGAGGGGAGTACAAAAGTGGGACAGGGTGGGTCTGACTGAGTGCAGAGGGGAGAGCTGTGGATTGGGCCGAGGAGGGGGCATGGAAGGGAGGTAGAATGTCTAGGTCCAGGTTGACAGTGCCTTTTTTTCTATGTGTACAAGACCTTTGTGCATGTGACCTTTACGTTAAGCACGTTTACATTGATTACGAACTAAACTACCGACGAGGATGGGATTCGAACCCATGCGTGCAGAGCACAATGGATTAGCAGTCCATCGCCTTAACCACTCGGCCACCTCGTCATGTGTAACCTAGAACCTTGGGCCGTTTCTTGTCTGTGGCTTTTGAGAAGGGCTTAGCCAGATTGCGGCAATCTGGGAGGGCGCACGGAGAGTCAGCCAGGAGACTGAGTATGTCTGAGCACCACGTCCTCCTGGGGCAATATGCTTCCTTCTGAGAGGCACCACCTTCGGTGACCCCCTTGGTGATTGACGTAGGCCATAGCCATGGCATTGTCCAACTGGATTCCCATCTGAGGTTCTCACAGAAGAAGAGGTATGCAACATTGAAGGGAGGCCTGAATTGTCCTGTGCTCCAGAATGTTGATGGGAAGGCGGGCTCCCTCCAAAGAATAAGTCCCCTGCATTCAAAAGGGCACCCAGGACTGATCTTTAGCCTGATAGGCTGATATGTACAGTGGGAATTTTTCAAGTCGTTGGAGGCAGGGTCTTGCCTGGGTCCAGCGCTGGGTCGGTGGGCTACCACGCTTGGGAGACTGAGGGGTGACATTCAGCTTGCGCAATACTGAAAATGTTAGAAATGGATGGACTCCACGGCAGGCACTGCTGAGATTTGAACTCAGGATCTCCTGTTTACTAGACAGGCGCTTTCACCAACTAAGCCACAGCGCCCCACTTGGGGGATAGCTCTTTGTGAGAATTTTTCAAATCTTTGGAGGCAAGGTCTTCCCTCAAGCTAGCACTGGGTTGGAAACCTACCACGCTTGGGAGACTCAAGGCTGCCATTAAGCTTGCGCAAAACTGAAAACGTTATAAATGGAAAGACTCCACGGCAGGCACTGCTGAGATTTGAACTCAGGATCTCCTGTTTACTAGACAGGCGCTTTCACCAACTAAGCCACAGCGCCTCACGTGGTGCACATCCTTTGCAACCCAGTCAAGTGCAGAGTGGGTGCAGGGGGCAGTGCAAGGCGTAACAGGAATGCGGGGGCTGGAGCTGGGGGGTATTGGGGGGGGGCGGCTCGCACAGAAGTTAAAGCTGTGGACAGAGGGGAGTACAAAAGTGGGACAGGGTGGGTCTGACTGAGTGCAGAGGGGAGAGCTGTGGATTGGGCCGAGGAGGGGGCATGGAAGGGAGGTAGAATGTCTAGGTCCAGGTTGACAGTGCCTTTTTTTCTATGTGTACAAGACCTTTGTGCCATGAAATGCTTTACGTTAAGCACGTTTACATTGATTACGAACTAAACTACCGACGAGGATGGGATTCGAACCCATGCGTGCAGAGCACAATGGATTAGCAGTCCATCGCCTTAACCACTCGGCCACCTCGTCATGTGTAACCTAGAACCTTGGGCCGTTTCTTGTCTGTGGCTTTTGAGAAGGGCTTAGCCAGATTCCGGCAATCTGGGAGGGCGCACGGAGAGTCAGCCAGGAGACTGAGTATGTCTGAGCACCACGTCCTCCTGGGGCAATATGCTTCCTTCTGAGAGGCACCACCTTCGGTGACCCCCTTGGTGATTGACGTAGGCCATAGCCATGGCATTGTCCAACTGGATTCCCATCTGAGGTTCTCACAGAAGAAGAGGTATGCAACATTGAAGGGAGGCCTGAATTGTCCTGTGCTCCAGAATGTTGATGGGAAGGCGGGCTCCCTCCAAAGAATAAGTCCCCTGCATTCAAAAGGGCACCCAGGACTGATCTTTAGCCTGATAGGCTGATATGTACAGTGGGAATTTTTCAAGTCGTTGGAGGCAGGGTCTTGCCTGGGTCCAGCGCTGGGTCGGTGGGCTACCACGCTTGGGAGACTGAGGGGTGACATTCAGCTTGCGCAATACTGAAAATGTTAGAAATGGATGGACTCCACGGCAGGCACTGCTGAGATTTGAACTCAGGATCTCCTGTTTACTAGACAGGCGCTTTCACCAACTAAGCCACAGCGCCCCACTTGGGGGATAGCTCTTTGTGAGAATTTTTCAAATCTTTGGAGGCAAGGTCTTCCCTCAAGCTAGCACTGGGTTGGAAACCTACCACGCTTGGGAGACTCAAGGCTGCCATTAAGCTTGCGCAAAACTGAAAACGTTATAAATGGAAAGACTCCACGGCAGGCACTGCTGAGATTTGAACTCAGGATCTCCTGTTTACTAGACAGGCGCTTTCACCAACTAAGCCACAGCGCCTCACGTGGTGCACATCCTTTGCAACCCAGTCAAGTGCAGAGTGGGTGCAGGGGGCAGTGCAGGGCGTAACAGGAATGCGGGGGCTGGAGTGTATTGGGGGGGGGCGGCTCGCACAGAAGTTAAAGCTGTGGACAGAGGGGAGTACAAAAGTGGGACAGGGTGGGTCTGACTGAGTGCAGAGGGGAGAGCTGTGGATTGGGCCGAGGAGGGGGCATGGAAGGGAGGTAGAATGTCTAGGTCCAGGTTGACAGTGCCTTTTTTTCTATGTGTACAAGACCTTTGTGCCATGAAATGCTTTACGTTAAGCACGTTTACATTGATTACGAACTAAACTACCGACGAGGATGGGATTCGAACCCATGCGTGCAGAGCACAATGGATTAGCAGTCCATCGCCTTAACCACTCGGCCACCTCGTCATGTGTAACCTAGAACCTTGGGCCGTTTCTTGTCTGTGGCTTTTGAGAAGGGCTTAGCCAGATTCCGGCAATCTGGGAGGGCGCACGGAGAGTCAGCCAGGAGACTGAGTATGTCTGAGCACCACGTCCTCCTGGGGCAATATGCTTCCTTCTGAGAGGCACCACCTTCGGTGACCCCCTTGGTGATTGACGTAGGCCATAGCCATGGCATTGTCCAACTGGATTCCCATCTGAGGTTCTCACAGAAGAAGAGGTATGCAACATTGAAGGGAGGCCTGAATTGTCCTGTGCTCCAGAATGTTGATGGGAAGGCGGGCTCCCTCCAAAGAATAAGTCCCCTGCATTCAAAAGGGCACCCAGGACTGATCTTTAGCCTGATAGGCTGATATGTACAGTGGGAATTTTTCAAGTCGTTGGAGGCAGGGTCTTGCCTGGGTCCAGCGCTGGGTCGGTGGGCTACCACGCTTGGGAGACTGAGGGGTGACATTCAGCTTGCGCAATACTGAAAATGTTAGAAATGGATGGACTCCACGGCAGGCACTGCTGAGATTTGAACTCAGGATCTCCTGTTTACTAGACAGGCGCTTTCACCAACTAAGCCACAGCGCCCCACTTGGGGGATAGCTCTTTGTGAGAATTTTTCAAATCTTTGGAGGCAAGGTCTTCCCTCAAGCTAGCACTGGGTTGGAAACCTACCACGCTTGGGAGACTCAAGGCTGCCATTAAGCTTGCGCAAAACTGAAAACGTTATAAATGGAAAGACTCCACGGCAGGCACTGCTGAGATTTGAACTCAGGATCTCCTGTTTACTAGACAGGCGCTTTCACCAACTAAGCCACAGCGCCTCACGTGGTGCACATCCTTTGCAACCCAGTCAAGTGCAGAGTGGGTGCAGGGGGCAGTGCAGGGCGTAACAGGAATGCGGGGGCTGGAGCTGGGGGGTATTGGGGGGGGGGCGGCTCGCACAGAAGTTAAAGCTGTGGACAGAGGGGAGTACAAAAGTGGGACAGGGTGGGTCTGACTGAGTGCAGAGGGGAGAGCTGTGGATTGGGCCGAGGAGGGGGCATGGAAGGGAGGTAGAATGTCTAGGTCCAGGTTGACAGTGCCTTTTTTTCTATGTGTACAAGACCTTTGTGCCATGAAATGCTTTACGTTAAGCACGTTTACATTGATTACGAACTAAACTACCGACGAGGATGGGATTCGAACCCATGCGTGCAGAGCACAATGGATTAGCAGTCCATCGCCTTACCCACTCGGCCACCTCGTCATGTGTAACCTAGAACCTTGGGCCGTTTCTTGTCTGTGGCTTTTGAGAAGGGCTTAGCCAGATTCCGGCAATCTGGGAGGGCGCACGGAGAGTCAGCCAGGAGACTGAGTATGTCTGAGCACCACGTCCTCCTGGGGCAATATGCTTCCTTCTGAGAGGCACCACCTTCGGTGACCCCCTTGGTGATTGACGTAGGCCATAGCCATGGCATTGTCCAACTGGATTCCCATCTGAGGTTCTCACAGAAGAAGAGGTATGCAACATTGAAGGGAGGCCTGAATTGTCCTGTGCTCCAGAATGTTGATGGGAAGGCGGGCTCCCTCCAAAGAATAAGTCCCCTGCATTCAAAAGGGCACCCAGGACTGATCTTTAGCCTGATAGGCTGATATGTACAGTGGGAATTTTTCAAGTCGTTGGAGGCAGGGTCTTGCCTGGGTCCAGCGCTGGGTCGGTGGGCTACCACGCTTGGGAGACTGAGGGGTGACATTCAGCTTGCGCAATACTGAAAATGTTAGAAATGGATGGACTCCACGGCAGGCACTGCTGAGATTTGAACTCAGGATCTCCTGTTTACTAGACAGGCGCTTTCACCAACTAAGCCACAGCGCCCCACTTGGGGGATAGCTCTTTGTGAGAATTTTTCAAATCTTTGGAGGCAAGGTCTTCCCTCAAGCTAGCACTGGGTTGGAAACCTACCACGCTTGGGAGACTCAAGGCTGCCATTAAGCTTGCGCAAAACTGAAAACGTTATAAATGGAAAGACTCCACGGCAGGCACTGCTGAGATTTGAACTCAGGATCTCCTGTTTACTAGACAGGCGCTTTCACCAACTAAGCCACAGCGCCTCACGTGGTGCACATCCTTTGCAACCCAGTCAAGTGCAGAGTGGGTGCAGGGGGCAGTGCAGGGCGTAACAGGAATGCGGGGGCTGGAGCTGGGGGGTATTGGGGGGGGGGCGGCTCGCACAGAAGTTAAAGCTGTGGACAGAGGGGAGTACAAAAGTGGGACAGGGTGGGTCTGACTGAGTGCAGAGGGGAGAGCTGTGGATTGGGCCGAGGAGGGGGCATGGAAGGGAGGTAGAATGTCTAGGTCCAGGTTGACAGTGCCTTTTTTTCTATGTGTACAAGACCTTTGTGCCATGAAATGCTTTACGTTAAGCACGTTTACATTGATTACGAACTAAACTACCGACGAGGATGGGATTCGAACCCATGCGTGCAGAGCACAATGGATTAGCAGTCCATCGCCTTAACCGCTCGGCCACCTCGTCATGTGTAACCTAGAACCTTGGGCCGTTTCTTGTCTGTGGCTTTTGAGAAGGCCTTAGCCAGATTCCGGCAATCTGGGAGGGCGCACGGAGAGTCAGCCAGGAGACTGAGTATGTCTGAGCACCACGTCCTCCTGGGGCAATATGCTTCCTTCTGAGAGGCACCACCTTCGGTGACCCCCTTGGTGATTGACGTAGGCCATAGCCATGGCATTGTCCAACTGGATTCCCATCTGAGGTTCTCACAGAAGAAGAGGTATGCAACATTGAAGGGAGGCCTGAATTGTCCTGTGCTCCAGAATGTTGATGGGAAGGCGGGCTCCCTCCAAAGAATAAGTCCCCTGCATTCAAAAGGGCACCCAGGACTGATCTTTAGCCTGATAGGCTGATATGTACAGTGGGAATTTTTCAAGTCGTTGGAGGCAGGGTCTTGCCTGGGTCCAGCGCTGGGTCGGTGGGCTACCACGCTTGGGAGACTGAGGGGTGACATTCAGCTTGCGCAATACTGAAAATGTTAGAAATGGATGGACTCCACGGCAGGCACTGCTGAGATTTGAACTCAGGATCTCCTGTTTACTAGACAGGCGCTTTCACCAACTAAGCCACAGCGCCCCACTTGGGGGATAGCTCTTTGTGAGAATTTTTCAAATCTTTGGAGGCAAGGTCTTCCCTCAAGCTAGCACTGGGTTGGAAACCTACCACGCTTGGGAGACTCAAGGCTGCCATTAAGCTTGCGCAAAACTGAAAACGTTATAAATGGAAAGACTCCACGGCAGGCACTGCTGAGATTTGAACTCAGGATCTCCTGTTTACTAGACAGGCGCTTTCACCAACTAAGCCACAGCGCCTCACGTGGTGCACATCCTTTGCAACCCAGTCAAGTGCAGAGTGGGTGCAGGGGGCAGTGCAGGGCGTAACAGGAATGCGGGGGCTGGAGCTGGGGGGTATTGGGGGGGGGGCGGCTCGCACAGAAGTTAAAGCTGTGGACAGAGGGGAGTACAAAAGTGGGACAGGGTGGGTCTGACTGAGTGCAGAGGGGAGAGCTGTGGATTGGGCCGAGGAGGGGGCATGGAAGGGAGGTAGAATGTCTAGGTCCAGGTTGACAGTGCCTTTTTTTCTATGTGTACAAGACCTTTGTGCCATGAAATGCTTTACGTTAAGCACGTTTACATTGATTACGAACTAAACTACCGACGAGGATGGGATTCGAACCCATGCGTGCAGAGCACAATGGATTAGCAGTCCATCGCCTTAACCACTCGGCCACCTCGTCATGTGTAACCTAGAACGTTGGGCCGTTTCTTGTCTGTGGCTTTTGAGAAGGGCTTAGCCAGATTCCGGCAATCTGGGAGGGCGCACGGAGAGTCAGCCAGGAGACTGAGTATGTCTGAGCACCACGTCCTCCTGGGGCAATATGCTTCCTTCTGAGAGGCACCACCTTCGGTGACCCCCTTGGTGATTGACGTAGGCCATAGCCATGGCATTGTCCAACTGGATTCCCATCTGAGGTTCTCACAGAAGAAGAGGTATGCAACATTGAAGGGAGGCCTGAATTGTCCTGTGCTCCAGAATGTTGATGGGAAGGCGGGCTCCCTCCAAAGAATAAGTCCCCTGCATTCAAAAGGGCACCCAGGACTGATCTTTAGCCTGATAGGCTGATATGTACAGTGGGAATTTTTCAAGTCGTTGGAGGCAGGGTCTTGCCTGGGTCCAGCGCTGGGTCGGTGGGCTACCACGCTTGGGAGACTGAGGGGTGACATTCAGCTTGCGCAATACTGAAAATGTTAGAAATGGATGGACTCCACGGCAGGCACTGCTGAGATTTGAACTCAGGATCTCCTGTTTACTAGACAGGCGCTTTCACCAACTAAGCCACAGCGCCCCACTTGGGGGATAGCTCTTTGTGAGAATTTTTCAAATCTTTGGAGGCAAGGTCTTCCCTCAAGCTAGCACTGGGTTGGAAACCTACCACGCTTGGGAGACTCAAGGCTGCCATTAAGCTTGCGCAAAACTGAAAACGTTATAAATGGAAAGACTCCACGGCAGGCACTGCTGAGATTTGAACTCAGGATCTCCTGTTTACTAGACAGGCGCTTTCACCAACTAAGCCACAGCGCCTCACGTGGTGCACATCCTTTGCAACCCAGTCAAGTGCAGAGTGGGTGCAGGGGGCAGTGCAGGGCGTAACAGGAATGCGGGGGCTGGAGCTGGGGGGTATTGGGGGGGGGCGGCTCGCACAGAAGTTAAAGCTGTGGACAGAGGGGAGTACAAAAGTGGGACAGGGTGGGTCTGACTGAGTGCAGAGGGGAGAGCTGTGGATTGGGCCGAGGAGGGGGCATGGAAGGGAGGTAGAATGTCTAGGTCCAGGTTGACAGTGCCTTTTTTTCTATGTGTACAAGACCTTTGTGCCATGAAATGCTTTACGTTAAGCACGTTTACATTGATTACGAACTAAACTACCGACGAGGATGGGATTCGAACCCATGCGTGCAGAGCACAATGGATTAGCAGTCCATCGCCTTAACCACTCGGCCACCTCGTCATGTGTAACCTAGAACCTTGGGCCGTTTCTTGTCTGTGGCTTTTGAGAAGGGCTTAGCCAGATTGCGGCAATCTGGGAGGGCGCACGGAGAGTCAGCCAGGAGACTGAGTATGTCTGAGCACCACGTCCTCCTGGGGCAATATGCTTCCTTCTGAGAGGCACCACCTTCGGTGACCCCCTTGGTGATTGACGTAGGCCATAGCCATGGCATTGTCCAACTGGATTCCCATCTGAGGTTCTCACAGAAGAAGAGGTATGCAACATTGAAGGGAGGCCTGAATTGTCCTGTGCTCCAGAATGTTGATGGGAAGGCGGGCTCCCTCCAAAGAATAAGTCCCCTGCATTCAAAAGGGCACCCAGGACTGATCTTTAGCCTGATAGGCTGATATGTACAGTGGGAATTTTTCAAGTCGTTGGAGGCAGGGTCTTGCCTGGGTCCAGCGCTGGGTCGGTGGGCTACCACGCTTGGGAGACTGAGGGGTGACATTCAGCTTGCGCAATACTGAAAATGTTAGAAATGGATGGACTCCACGGCAGGCACTGCTGAGATTTGAACTCAGGATCTCCTGTTTACTAGACAGGCGCTTTCACCAACTAAGCCACAGCGCCCCACTTGGGGGATAGCTCTTTGTGAGAATTTTTCAAATCTTTGGAGGCAAGGTCTTCCCTCAAGCTAGCACTGGGTTGGAAACCTACCACGCTTGGGAGACTCAAGGCTGCCATTAAGCTTGCGCAAAACTGAAAACGTTATAAATGGAAAGACTCCACGGCAGGCACTGCTGAGATTTGAACTCAGGATCTCCTGTTTACTAGACAGGCGCTTTCACCAACTAAGCCACAGCGCCTCACGTGGTGCACATCCTTTGCAACCCAGTCAAGTGCAGAGTGGGTGCAGGGGGCAGTGCAGGGCGTAACAGGAATGCGGGGGCTGGAGCTGGGGGGTATTGGGGGGGGGGCGGCTCGCACAGAAGTTAAAGCTGTGGACAGAGGGGAGTACAAAAGTGGGACAGGGTGGGTCTGACTGAGTGCAGAGGGGAGAGCTGTGGATTGGGCCGAGGAGGGGGCATGGAAGGGAGGTAGAATGTCTAGGTCCAGGTTGACAGTGCCTTTTTTTCTATGTGTACAAGACCTTTGTGCCATGAAATGCTTTACGTTAAGCACGTTTACATTGATTACGAACTAAACTACCGACGAGGATGGGATTCGAACCCATGCGTGCAGAGCACAATGGATTAGCAGTCCATCGCCTTAACCACTCGGCCACCTCGTCATGTGTAACCTAGAACCTTGGGCCGTTTCTTGTCTGTGGCTTTTGAGAAGGGCTTAGCCAGATTCCGGCAATCTGGGAGGGCGCACGGAGAGTCAGCCAGGAGACTGAGTATGTCTGAGCACCACGTCCTCCTGGGGCAATATGCTTCCTTCTGAGAGGCACCACCTTCGGTGACCCCCTTGGTGATTGACGTAGGCCATAGCCATGGCATTGTCCAACTGGATTCCCATCTGAGGTTCTCACAGAAGAAGAGGTATGCAACATTGAAGGGAGGCCTGAATTGTCCTGTGCTCCAGAATGTTGATGGGAAGGCGGGCTCCCTCCAAAGAATAAGTCCCCTGCATTCAAAAGGGCACCCAGGACTGATCTTTAGCCTGATAGGCTGATATGTACAGTGGGAATTTTTCAAGTCGTTGGAGGCAGGGTCTTGCCTGGGTCCAGCGCTGGGTCGGTGGGCTACCACGCTTGGGAGACTGAGGGGTGACATTCAGCTTGCGCAATACTGAAAATGTTAGAAATGGATGGACTCCACGGCAGGCACTGCTGAGATTTGAACTCAGGATCTCCTGTTTACTAGACAGGCGCTTTCACCAACTAAGCCACAGCGCCCCACTTGGGGGATAGCTCTTTGTGAGAATTTTTCAAATCTTTGGAGGCAAGGTCTTCCCTCAAGCTAGCACTGGGTTGGAAACCTACCACGCTTGGGAGACTCAAGGCTGCCATTAAGCTTGCGCAAAACTGAAAACGTTATAAATGGAAAGACTCCACGGCAGGCACTGCTGAGATTTGAACTCAGGATCTCCTGTTTACTAGACAGGCGCTTTCACCAACTAAGCCACAGCGCCTCACGTGGTGCACATCCTTTGCAACCCAGTCAAGTGCAGAGTGGGTGCAGGGGGCAGTGCAGGGCGTAACAGGAATGCGGGGGCTGGAGCTGGGGGGTATTGGGGGGGGGGGCGGCTCGCACAGAAGTTAAAGCTGTGGACAGAGGGGAGTACAAAAGTGGGACAGGGTGGGTCTGACTGAGTGCAGAGGGGAGAGCTGTGGATTGGGCCGAGGAGGGGGCATGGAAGGGAGGTAGAATGTCTAGGTCCAGGTCGACAGTGCCTTTTTTTCTATGTGTACAAGACCTTTGTGCCATGAAATGCTTTACGTTAAGCACGTTTACATTGATTACGAACTAAACTACCGACGAGGATGGGATTGGAACCCATGCGTGCAGAGCACAATGGATTAGCAGTCCATCGCCTTAACCACTCGGCCACCTCGTCATGTGTAACCTAGAACCTTGGGCCGTTTCTTGTCTGTGGCTTTTGAGAAGGGCTTAGCCAGATTCCGGCAATCTGGGAGGGCGCACGGAGAGTCAGCCAGGAGACTGAGTATGTCTGAGCACCACGTCCTCCTGGGGCAATATGCTTCCTTCTGAGAGGCACCACCTTCAGTGACCCCCTTGGTGATTGACGTAGGCCATAGCCATGGCATTGTCCAACTGGATTCCCATCTGAGGTTCTCACAGAAGAAGAGGTATGCAACATTGAAGGGAGGCCTGAATTGTCCTGTGCTCCAGAATGTTGATGGGAAGGCGGGCTCCCTCCAAAGAATAAGTCCCCTGCATTCAAAAGGGCACCCAGGACTGATCTTTAGCCTGATAGGCTGATATGTACAGTGGGAATTTTTCAAGTCGTTGGAGGCAGGGTCTTGCCTGGGTCCAGCGCTGGGTCGGTGGGCTACCACGCTTGGGAGACTGAGGGGTGACATTAAGCTTGCGCAATACTGAAAATGTTAGAAATGGATGGACTCCACGGCAGGCACTGCTGAGATTTGAACTCAGGATCTCCTGTTTACTAGACAGGCGCTTTCACCAACTAAGCCACAGCGCCCCACTTGGGGGATAGCTCTTTGTGAGAATTTTTCAAATCTTTGGAGGCAAGGTCTTCCCTCAAGCTAGCACTGGGTTGGAAACCTACCACGCTTGGGAGACTCAAGGCTGCCATTAAGCTTGCGCAAAACTGAAAACGTTATAAATGGAAAGACTCCACGGCAGGCACTGCTGAGATTTGAACTCAGGATCTCCTGTTTACTAGACAGGCGCTTTCACCAACTAAGCCACAGCGCCTCACGTGGTGCACATGCTTTGCAACCCAGTCAAGTGCAGAGTGGGTGCAGGGGGCAGTGCAGGGCGTAACAGGAATGCGGGGGCTGGAGCTGGGGGGTATTGGGGGGGGCGGCTCGCACAGAAGTTAAAGCTGTGGACAGAGGGGAGTACAAAAGTGGGACAGGGTGGGTCTGACTGAGTGCAGAGGGGAGAGCTGTGGATTGGGCCGAGGAGGGGGCATGGAAGGGAGGTAGAATGTCTAGGTCCAGGTTGACAGTGCCTTTTTTTCTATGTGTACAAGACCTTTGTGCCATGAAATGCTTTACGTTAAGCACGTTTACATTGATTACGAACTAAACTACCGACGAGGATGGGATTCGAACCCATGCGTGCAGAGCACAATGGATTAGCAGTCCATCGCCTTAACCACTCGGCCACCTCGTCATGTGTAACCTAGAACCTTGGGCCGTTTCTTGTCTGTGGCTTTTGAGAAGGGCTTAGCCAGATTCCGGCAATCTGGGAGGGCGCACGGAGAGTCAGCCAGGAGACTGAGTATGTCTGAGCACCACGTCCTCCTGGGGCAATATGCTTCCTTCTGAGAGGCACCACCTTCGGTGACCCCCTTGGTGATTGACGTAGGCCATAGCCATGGCATTGTCCAACTGGATTCCCATCTGAGGTTCTCACAGAAGAAGAGGTATGCAACATTGAAGGGAGGCCTGAATTGTCCTGTGCTCCAGAATGTTGATGGGAAGGCGGGCTCCCTCCAAAGAATAAGTCCCCTGCATTCAAAAGGGCACCCAGGACTGATCTTTAGCCTGATAGGCTGATATGTACAGTGGGAATTTTTCAAGTCGTTGGAGGCAGGGTCTTGCCTGGGTCCAGCGCTGGGTCGGTGGGCTACCACGCTTGGGAGACTGAGGGGTGACATTCAGCTTGCGCAATACTGAAAATGTTAGAAATGGATGGACTCCACGGCAGGCACTGCTGAGATTTGAACTCAGGATCTCCTGTTTACTAGACAGGCGCTTTCACCAACTAAGCCACAGCGCCCCACTTGGGGGATAGCTCTTTGTGAGAATTTTTCAAATCTTTGGAGGCAAGGTCTTCCCTCAAGCTAGCACTGGGTTGGAAACCTACCACGCTTGGGAGACTCAAGGCTGCCATTAAGCTTGCGCAAAACTGAAAACGTTATAAATGGAAAGACTCCACGGCAGGCACTGCTGAGATTTGAACTCAGGATCTCCTGTTTACTAGACAGGCGCTTTCACCAACTAAGCCACAGCGCCTCACGTGGTGCACATCCTTTGCAACCCAGTCAAGTGCAGAGTGGGTGCAGGGGGCAGTGCAGGGCGTAACAGGAATGCGGGGGCTGGAGCTGGGGGGTATTGGGGGGGGGGGGGCGGCTCGCACAGAAGTTAAAGCTGTGGACAGAGGGGAGTACAAAAGTGGGACAGGGTGGGTCTGACTGAGTGCAGAGGGGAGAGCTGTGGATTGGGCCGAGGAGGGGGCATGGAAGGGAGGTAGAATGTCTAGGTCCAGGTTGACAGTGCCTTTTTTTCTATGTGTACAAGACCTTTGTGCATGTGACCTTTACGTTAAGCACGTTTACATTGATTACGAACTAAACTACCGACGAGGATGGGATTCGAACCCATGCGTGCAGAGCACAATGGATTAGCAGTCCATCGCCTTAACCACTCGGCCACCTCGTCATGTGTAACCTAGAACCTTGGGCCGTTTCTTGTCTGTGGCTTTTGAGAAGGGCTTAGCCAGATTCCGGCAATCTGGGAGGGCGCACGGAGAGTCAGCCAGGAGACTGAGTATGTCTGAGCACCACGTCCTCCTGGGGCAATATGCTTCCTTCTGAGAGGCACCACCTTCGGTGACCCCCTTGGTGATTGACGTAGGCCATAGCCATGGCATTGTCCAACTGGATTCCCATCTGAGGTTCTCACAGAAGAAGAGGTATGCAACATTGAAGGGAGGCCTGAATTGTCCTGTGCTCCAGAATGTTGATGGGAAGGCGGGCTCCCTCCAAAGAATAAGTCCCCTGCATTCAAAAGGGCACCCAGGACTGATCTTTAGCCTGATAGGCTGATATGTACAGTGGGAATTTTTCAAGTCGTTGGAGGCAGGGTCTTGCCTGGGTCCAGCGCTGGGTCGGTGGGCTACCACGCTTGGGAGACTGAGGGGTGACATTCAGCTTGCGCAATACTGAAAATGTTAGAAATGGATGGACTCCACGGCAGGCACTGCTGAGATTTGAACTCAGGATCTCCTGTTTACTAGACAGGCGCTTTCACCAACTAAGCCACAGCGCCCCACTTGGGGGATAGCTCTTTGTGAGAATTTTTCAAATCTTTGGAGGCAAGGTCTTCCCTCAAGCTAGCACTGGGTTGGAAACCTACCACGCTTGGGAGACTCAAGGCTGCCATTAAGCTTGCGCAAAACTGAAAACGTTATAAATGGAAAGACTCCACGGCAGGCACTGCTGAGATTTGAACTCAGGATCTCCTGTTTACTAGACAGGCGCTTTCACCAACTAAGCCACAGCGCCTCACGTGGTGCACATCCTTTGCAACCCAGTCAAGTGCAGAGTGGGTGCAGGGGGCAGTGCAAGGCGTAACAGGAATGCGGGGGCTGGAGCTGGGGGGTATTGGGGGGGGGCGGCTCGCACAGAAGTTAAAGCTGTGGACAGAGGGGAGTACAAAAGTGGGACAGGGTGGGTCTGACTGAGTGCAGAGGGGAGAGCTGTGGATTGGGCCGAGGAGGGGGCATGGAAGGGAGGTAGAATGTCTAGGTCCAGGTTGACAGTGCCTTTTTTTCTATGTGTACAAGACCTTTGTGCCATGAAATGCTTTACGTTAAGCACGTTTACATTGATTACGAACTAAACTACCGACGAGGATGGGATTCGAACCCATGCGTGCAGAGCACAATGGATTAGCAGTCCATCGCCTTAACCACTCGGCCACCTCGTCATGTGTAACCTAGAACCTTGGGCCGTTTCTTGTCTGTGGCTTTTGAGAAGGGCTTAGCCAGATTCCGGCAATCTGGGAGGGCGCACGGAGAGTCAGCCAGGAGACTGAGTATGTCTGAGCACCACGTCCTCCTGGGGCAATATGCTTCCTTCTGAGAGGCACCACCTTCGGTGACCCCCTTGGTGATTGACGTAGGCCATAGCCATGGCATTGTCCAACTGGATTCCCATCTGAGGTTCTCACAGAAGAAGAGGTATGCAACATTGAAGGGAGGCCTGAATTGTCCTGTGCTCCAGAATGTTGATGGGAAGGCGGGCTCCCTCCAAAGAATAAGTCCCCTGCATTCAAAAGGGCACCCAGGACTGATCTTTAGCCTGATAGGCTGATATGTACAGTGGGAATTTTTCAAGTCGTTGGAGGCAGGGTCTTGCCTGGGTCCAGCGCTGGGTCGGTGGGCTACCACGCTTGGGAGACTGAGGGGTGACATTCAGCTTGCGCAATACTGAAAATGTTAGAAATGGATGGACTCCACGGCAGGCACTGCTGAGATTTGAACTCAGGATCTCCTGTTTACTAGACAGGCGCTTTCACCAACTAAGCCACAGCGCCCCACTTGGGGGATAGCTCTTTGTGAGAATTTTTCAAATCTTTGGAGGCAAGGTCTTCCCTCAAGCTAGCACTGGGTTGGAAACCTACCACGCTTGGGAGACTCAAGGCTGCCATTAAGCTTGCGCAAAACTGAAAACGTTATAAATGGAAAGACTCCACGGCAGGCACTGCTGAGATTTGAACTCAGGATCTCCTGTTTACTAGACAGGCGCTTTCACCAACTAAGCCACAGCGCCTCACGTGGTGCACATCCTTTGCAACCCAGTCAAGTGCAGAGTGGGTGCAGGGGGCAGTGCAGGGCGTAACAGGAATGCGGGGGCTGGAGTGTATTGGGGGGGGGCGGCTCGCACAGAAGTTAAAGCTGTGGACAGAGGGGAGTACAAAAGTGGGACAGGGTGGGTCTGACTGAGTGCAGAGGGGAGAGCTGTGGATTGGGCCGAGGAGGGGGCATGGAAGGGAGGTAGAATGTCTAGGTCCAGGTTGACAGTGCCTTTTTTTCTATGTGTACAAGACCTTTGTGCCATGAAATGCTTTACGTTAAGCACGTTTACATTGATTACGAACTAAACTACCGACGAGGATGGGATTCGAACCCATGCGTGCAGAGCACAATGGATTAGCAGTCCATCGCCTTAACCACTCGGCCACCTCGTCATGTGTAACCTAGAACCTTGGGCCGTTTCTTGTCTGTGGCTTTTGAGAAGGGCTTAGCCAGATTCCGGCAATCTGGGAGGGCGCACGGAGAGTCAGCCAGGAGACTGAGTATGTCTGAGCACCACGTCCTCCTGGGGCAATATGCTTCCTTCTGAGAGGCACCACCTTCGGTGACCCCCTTGGTGATTGACGTAGGCCATAGCCATGGCATTGTCCAACTGGATTCCCATCTGAGGTTCTCACAGAAGAAGAGGTATGCAACATTGAAGGGAGGCCTGAATTGTCCTGTGCTCCAGAATGTTGATGGGAAGGCGGGCTCCCTCCAAAGAATAAGTCCCCTGCATTCAAAAGGGCACCCAGGACTGATCTTTAGCCTGATAGGCTGATATGTACAGTGGGAATTTTTCAAGTCGTTGGAGGCAGGGTCTTGCCTGGGTCCAGCGCTGGGTCGGTGGGCTACCACGCTTGGGAGACTGAGGGGTGACATTCAGCTTGCGCAATACTGAAAATGTTAGAAATGGATGGACTCCACGGCAGGCACTGCTGAGATTTGAACTCAGGATCTCCTGTTTACTAGACAGGCGCTTTCACCAACTAAGCCACAGCGCCCCACTTGGGGGATAGCTCTTTGTGAGAATTTTTCAAATCTTTGGAGGCAAGGTCTTCCCTCAAGCTAGCACTGGGTTGGAAACCTACCACGCTTGGGAGACTCAAGGCTGCCATTAAGCTTGCGCAAAACTGAAAACGTTATAAATGGAAAGACTCCACGGCAGGCACTGCTGAGATTTGAACTCAGGATCTCCTGTTTACTAGACAGGCGCTTTCACCAACTAAGCCACAGCGCCTCACGTGGTGCACATCCTTTGCAACCCAGTCAAGTGCAGAGTGGGTGCAGGGGGCAGTGCAGGGCGTAACAGGAATGCGGGGGCTGGAGCTGGGGGGTATTGGGGGGGGGGCGGCTCGCACAGAAGTTAAAGCTGTGGACAGAGGGGAGTACAAAAGTGGGACAGGGTGGGTCTGACTGAGTGCAGAGGGGAGAGCTGTGGATTGGGCTGAGGAGGGGGCATGGAAGGGAGGTAGAATGTCTAGGTCCAGGTTGACAGTGCCTTTTTTTCTATGTGTACAAGACCTTTGTGCCATGAAATGCTTTACGTTAAGCACGTTTACATTGATTACGAACTAAACTACCGACGAGGATGGGATTCGAACCCATGCGTGCAGAGCACAATGGATTAGCAGTCCATCGCCTTACCCACTCGGCCACCTCGTCATGTGTAACCTAGAACCTTGGGCCGTTTCTTGTCTGTGGCTTTTGAGAAGGGCTTAGCCAGATTCCGGCAATCTGGGAGGGCGCACGGAGAGTCAGCCAGGAGACTGAGTATGTCTGAGCACCACGTCCTCCTGGGGCAATATGCTTCCTTCTGAGAGGCACCACCTTCGGTGACCCCCTTGGTGATTGACGTAGGCCATAGCCATGGCATTGTCCAACTGGATTCCCATCTGAGGTTCTCACAGAAGAAGAGGTATGCAACATTGAAGGGAGGCCTGAATTGTCCTGTGCTCCAGAATGTTGATGGGAAGGCGGGCTCCCTCCAAAGAATAAGTCCCCTGCATTCAAAAGGGCACCCAGGACTGATCTTTAGCCTGATAGGCTGATATGTACAGTGGGAATTTTTCAAGTCGTTGGAGGCAGGGTCTTGCCTGGGTCCAGCGCTGGGTCGGTGGGCTACCACGCTTGGGAGACTGAGGGGTGACATTCAGCTTGCGCAATACTGAAAATGTTAGAAATGGATGGACTCCACGGCAGGCACTGCTGAGATTTGAACTCAGGATCTCCTGTTTACTAGACAGGCGCTTTCACCAACTAAGCCACAGCGCCCCACTTGGGGGATAGCTCTTTGTGAGAATTTTTCAAATCTTTGGAGGCAAGGTCTTCCCTCAAGCTAGCACTGGGTTGGAAACCTACCACGCTTGGGAGACTCAAGGCTGCCATTAAGCTTGCGCAAAACTGAAAACGTTATAAATGGAAAGACTCCACGGCAGGCACTGCTGAGATTTGAACTCAGGATCTCCTGTTTACTAGACAGGCGCTTTCACCAACTAAGCCACAGCGCCTCACGTGGTGCACATCCTTTGCAACCCAGTCAAGTGCAGAGTGGGTGCAGGGGGCAGTGCAGGGCGTAACAGGAATGCGGGGGCTGGAGCTGGGGGGTATTGGGGGGGGGGCGGCTCGCACAGAAGTTAAAGCTGTGGACAGAGGGGAGTACAAAAGTGGGACAGGGTGGGTCTGACTGAGTGCAGAGGGGAGAGCTGTGGATTGGGCCGAGGAGGGGGCATGGAAGGGAGGTAGAATGTCTAGGTCCAGGTTGACAGTGCCTTTTTTTCTATGTGTACAAGACCTTTGTGCCATGAAATGCTTTACGTTAAGCACGTTTACATTGATTACGAACTAAACTACCGACGAGGATGGGATTCGAACCCATGCGTGCAGAGCACAATGGATTAGCAGTCCATCGCCTTAACCGCTCGGCCACCTCGTCATGTGTAACCTAGAACCTTGGGCCGTTTCTTGTCTGTGGCTTTTGAGAAGGCCTTAGCCAGATTCCGGCAATCTGGGAGGGCGCACGGAGAGTCAGCCAGGAGACTGAGTATGTCTGAGCACCACGTCCTCCTGGGGCAATATGCTTCCTTCTGAGAGGCACCACCTTCGGTGACCCCCTTGGTGATTGACGTAGGCCATAGCCATGGCATTGTCCAACTGGATTCCCATCTGAGGTTCTCACAGAAGAAGAGGTATGCAACATTGAAGGGAGGCCTGAATTGTCCTGTGCTCCAGAATGTTGATGGGAAGGCGGGCTCCCTCCAAAGAATAAGTCCCCTGCATTCAAAAGGGCACCCAGGACTGATCTTTAGCCTGATAGGCTGATATGTACAGTGGGAATTTTTCAAGTCGTTGGAGGCAGGGTCTTGCCTGGGTCCAGCGCTGGGTCGGTGGGCTACCACGCTTGGGAGACTGAGGGGTGACATTCAGCTTGCGCAATACTGAAAATGTTAGAAATGGATGGACTCCACGGCAGGCACTGCTGAGATTTGAACTCAGGATCTCCTGTTTACTAGACAGGCGCTTTCACCAACTAAGCCACAGCGCCCCACTTGGGGGATAGCTCTTTGTGAGAATTTTTCAAATCTTTGGAGGCAAGGTCTTCCCTCAAGCTAGCACTGGGTTGGAAACCTACCACGCTTGGGAGACTCAAGGCTGCCATTAAGCTTGCGCAAAACTGAAAACGTTATAAATGGAAAGACTCCACGGCAGGCACTGCTGAGATTTGAACTCAGGATCTCCTGTTTACTAGACAGGCGCTTTCACCAACTAAGCCACAGCGCCTCACGTGGTGCACATCCTTTGCAACCCAGTCAAGTGCAGAGTGGGTGCAGGGGGCAGTGCAGGGCGTAACAGGAATGCGGGGGCTGGAGCTGGGGGGTATTGGGGGGGGGGCGGCTCGCACAGAAGTTAAAGCTGTGGACAGAGGGGAGTACAAAAGTGGGACAGGGTGGGTCTGACTGAGTGCAGAGGGGAGAGCTGTGGATTGGGCCGAGGAGGGGGCATGGAAGGGAGGTAGAATGTCTAGGTCCAGGTTGACAGTGCCTTTTTTTCTATGTGTACAAGACCTTTGTGCCATGAAATGCTTTACGTTAAGCACGTTTACATTGATTACGAACTAAACTACCGACGAGGATGGGATTCGAACCCATGCGTGCAGAGCACAATGGATTAGCAGTCCATCGCCTTAACCACTCGGCCACCTCGTCATGTGTAACCTAGAACCTTGGGCCGTTTCTTGTCTGTGGCTTTTGAGAAGGCCTTAGCCAGATTCCGGCAATCTGGGAGGGCGCACGGAGAGTCAGCCAGGAGACTGAGTATGTCTGAGCACCACGTCCTCCTGGGGCAATATGCTTCCTTCTGAGAGGCACCACCTTCGGTGACCCCCTTGGTGATTGACGTAGGCCATAGCCATGGCATTGTCCAACTGGATTCCCATCTGAGGTTCTCACAGAAGAAGAGGTATGCAACATTGAAGGGAGGCCTGAATTGTCCTGTGCTCCAGAATGTTGATGGGAAGGCGGGCTCCCTCCAAAGAATAAGTCCCCTGCATTCAAAAGGGCACCCAGGACTGATCTTTAGCCTGATAGGCTGATATGTACAGTGGGAATTTTTCAAGTCGTTGGAGGCAGGGTCTTGCCTGGGTCCAGCGCTGGGTCGGTGGGCTACCACGCTTGGGAGACTGAGGGGTGACATTCAGCTTGCGCAATACTGAAAATGTTAGAAATGGATGGACTCCACGGCAGGCACTGCTGAGATTTGAACTCAGGATCTCCTGTTTACTAGACAGGCGCTTTCACCAACTAAGCCACAGCGCCCCACTTGGGGGATAGCTCTTTGTGAGAATTTTTCAAATCTTTGGAGGCAAGGTCTTCCCTCAAGCTAGCACTGGGTTGGAAACCTACCACGCTTGGGAGACTCAAGGCTGCCATTAAGCTTGCGCAAAACTGAAAACGTTATAAATGGAAAGACTCCACGGCAGGCACTGCTGAGATTTGAACTCAGGATCTCCTGTTTACTAGACAGGCGCTTTCACCAACTAAGCCACAGCGCCTCACGTGGTGCACATCCTTTGCAACCCAGTCAAGTGCAGAGTGGGTGCAGGGGGCAGTGCAGGGCGTAACAGGAATGCGGGGGCTGGAGCTGGGGGGTATTGGGGGGGGGGGCGGCTCGCACAGAAGTTAAAGCTGTGGACAGAGGGGAGTACAAAAGTGGGACAGGGTGGGTCTGACTGAGTGCAGAGGGAGAGCTGTGGATTGGGCCGAGGAGGGGGCATGGAAGGGAGGTAGAATGTCTAGGTCCAGGTTGACAGTGCCTTTTTTTCTATGTGTACAAGACCTTTGTGCCATGAAATGCTTTACGTTAAGCACGTTTACATTGATTACGAACTAAACTACCGACGAGGATGGGATTCGAACCCATGCGTGCAGAGCACAATGGATTAGCAGTCCATCGCCTTAACCACTCGGCCACCTCGTCATGTGTAACCTAGAACCTTGGGCCGTTTCTTGTCTGTGGCTTTTGAGAAGGGCTTAGCCAGATTCCGGCAATCTGGGAGGGCGCACGGAGAGTCAGCCAGGAGACTGAGTATGTCTGAGCACCACGTCCTCCTGGGGCAATATGCTTCCTTCTGAGAGGCACCACCTTCGGTGACCCCCTTGGTGATTGACGTAGGCCATAGCCATGGCATTGTCCAACTGGATTCCCATCTGAGGTTCTCACAGAAGAAGAGGTATGCAACATTGAAGGGAGGCCTGAATTGTCCTGTGCTCCAGAATGTTGATGGGAAGGCGGGCTCCCTCCAAAGAATAAGTCCCCTGCATTCAAAAGGGCACCCAGGACTGATCTTTAGCCTGATAGGCTGATATGTACAGTGGGAATTTTTCAAGTCGTTGGAGGCAGGGTCTTGCCTGGGTCCAGCGCTGGGTCGGTGGGCTACCACGCTTGGGAGACTGAGGGGTGACATTCAGCTTGCGCAATACTGAAAATGTTAGAAATGGATGGACTCCACGGCAGGCACTGCTGAGATTTGAACTCAGGATCTCCTGTTTACTAGACAGGCGCTTTCACCAACTAAGCCACAGCGCCCCACTTGGGGGATAGCTCTTTGTGAGAATTTTTCAAATCTTTGGAGGCAAGGTCTTCCCTCAAGCTAGCACTGGGTTGGAAACCTACCACGCTTGGGAGACTCAAGGCTGCCATTAAGCTTGCGCAAAACTGAAAACGTTATAAATGGAAAGACTCCACGGCAGGCACTGCTGAGATTTGAACTCAGGATCTCCTGTTTACTAGACAGGCGCTTTCACCAACTAAGCCACAGCGCCTCACGTGGTGCACATCCTTTGCAACCCAGTCAAGTGCAGAGTGGGTGCAGGGGGCAGTGCAGGGCGTAACAGGAATGCGGGGGCTGGAGCTGGGGGGTATTGGGGGGGGGGCGGCTCGCACAGAAGTTAAAGCTGTGGACAGAGGGGAGTACAAAAGTGGGACAGGGTGGGTCTGACTGAGTGCAGAGGGGAGAGCTGTGGATTGGGCCGAGGAGGGGGCATGGAAGGGAGGTAGAATGTCTAGGTCCAGGTTGACAGTGCCTTTTTTTCTATGTGTACAAGACCTTTGTGCCATGAAATGCTTTACGTTAAGCACGTTTACATTGATTACGAACTAAACTACCGACGAGGATGGGATTCGAACCCATGCGTGCAGAGCACAATGGATTAGCAGTCCATCGCCTTAACCACTCGGCCACCTCGTCATGTGTAACCTAGAACCTTGGGCCGTTTCTTGTCTGTGGCTTTTGAGAAGGGCTTAGCCAGATTCCGGCAATCTGGGAGGGCGCACGGAGAGTCAGCCAGGAGACTGAGTATGTCTGAGCACCACGTCCTCCTGGGGCAATATGCTTCCTTCTGAGAGGCACCACCTTCGGTGACCCCCTTGGTGATTGACGTAGGCCATAGCCATGGCATTGTCCAACTGGATTCCCATCTGAGGTTCTCACAGAAGAAGAGGTATGCAACATTGAAGGGAGGCCTGAATTGTCCTGTGCTCCAGAATGTTGATGGGAAGGCGGGCTCCCTCCAAAGAATAAGTCCCCTGCATTCAAAAGGGCACCCAGGACTGATCTTTAGCCTGATAGGCTGATATGTACAGTGGGAATTTTTCAAGTCGTTGGAGGCAGGGTCTTGCCTGGGTCCAGCGCTGGGTCGGTGGGCTACCACGCTTGGGAGACTGAGTGGTGACATTCAGCTTGCGCAATACTGAAAATGTTAGAAATGGATGGACTCCACGGCAGGCACTGCTGAGATTTGAACTCAGGATCTCCTGTTTACTAGACAGGCGCTTTCACCAACTAAGCCACAGCGCCCCACTTGGGGGATAGCTCTTTGTGAGAATTTTTCAAATCTTTGGAGGCAAGGTCTTCCCTCAAGCTAGCACTGGGTTGGAAACCTACCACGCTTGGGAGACTCAAGGCTGCCATTAAGCTTGCGCAAAACTGAAAACGTTATAAATGGAAAGACTCCACGGCAGGCACTGCTGAGATTTGAACTCAGGATCTCCTGTTTACTAGACAGGCGCTTTCACCAACTAAGCCACAGCGCCTCACGTGGTGCACATCCTTTGCAACCCAGTCAAGTGCAGAGTGGGTGCAGGGGGCAGTGCAGGGCGTAACAGGAATGCGGGGGCTGGAGCTGGGGGGTATTGGGGGGGGGCGGCTCGCACAGAAGTTAAAGCTGTGGACAGAGGGGAGTACAAAAGTGGGACAGGGTGGGTCTGACTGAGTGCAGAGGGGAGAGCTGTGGATTGGGCCGAGGAGGGGGCATGGAAGGGAGGTAGAATGTCTAGGTCCAGGTTGACAGTGCCTTTTTTTCTATGTGTACAAGACCTTTGTGCCATGAAATGCTTTACGTTAAGCACGTTTACATTGATTACGAACTAAACTACCGACGAAGATGGGATTCGAACCCATGCGTGCAGAGCACAATGGATTAGCAGTCCATCGCCTTAACCACTCGGCCACCTCGTCATGTGTAACCTAGTACCTTGGGCCGTTTCTTGTCTGTGGCTTTTGAGAAGGGCTTAGCCAGATTCCGGCAATCTGGGAGGGCGCACGGAGAGTCAGCCAGGAGACTGAGTATGTCTGAGCACCACGTCCTCCTGGGGCAATATGCTTCCTTCTGAGAGGCACCACCTTCGGTGACCCCCTTGGTGATTGACGTAGGCCATAGCCATGGCATTGTCCAACTGGATTCCCATCTGAGGTTCTCACAGAAGAAGAGGTATGCAACATTGAAGGGAGGCCTGAATTGTCCTGTGCTCCAGAATGTTGATGGGAAGGCGGGCTCCCTCCAAAGAATAAGTCCCCTGCATTCAAAAGGGCACCCAGGACTGATCTTTAGCCTGATAGGCTGATATGTACAGTGGGAATTTTTCAAGTCGTTGGAGGCAGGGTCTTGCCTGGGTCCAGCGCTGGGTCGGTGGGCTACCACGCTTGGGAGACTGAGGGGTGACATTCAGCTTGCGCAATACTGAAAATGTTAGAAATGGATGGACTCCACGGCAGGCACTGTTGAGATTTGAACTCAGGATCTCCTGTTTACTAGACAGGCGCTTTCACCAACTAAGCCACAGCGCCCCACTTGGGGGATAGCTCTTTGTGAGAATTTTTCAAATCTTTGGAGGCAAGGTCTTCCCTCAAGCTAGCACTGGGTTGGAAACCTACCACGCTTGGGAGACTCAAGGCTGCCATTAAGCTTGCGCAAAACTGAAAACGTTATAAATGGAAAGACTCCACGGCAGGCACTGCTGAGATTTGAACTCAGGATCTCCTGTTTACTAGACAGGCGCTTTCACCAACTAAGCCACAGCGCCTCACGTGGTGCACATCCTTTGCAACCCAGTCAAGTGCAGAGTGGGTGCAGGGGGCAGTGCAGGGCGTAACAGGAATGCGGGGGCTGGAGCTGGGGGGTATTGGGGGGGGCGGCTCGCACAGAAGTTAAAGCTGTGGACAGAGGGGAGTACAAAAGTGGGACAGGGTGGGTCTGACTGAGTGCAGAGGGGAGAGCTGTGGATTGGGCCGAGGAGGGGGCATGGAAGGGAGGTAGAATGTCTAGGTCCAGGTTGACAGTGCCTTTTTTTCTATGTGTACAAGACCTTTGTGCCATGAAATGCTTTACGTTAAGCACGTTTACATTGATTACGAACTAAACTACCGACGAGGATGGGATTCGACCCCATGCGTGCAGAGCACAATGGATTAGCAGTCCATCGCCTTAACCACTCGGCCACCTCGTCATGTGTAACCTAGAACCTTGGGCCGTTTCTTGTCTGTGGCTTTTGAGAAGGGCTTAGCCAGATTCCGGCAATCTGGGAGGGCGCACGGAGAGTCAGCCAGGAGACTGAGTATGTCTGAGCACCACGTCCTCCTGGGGCAATATGCTTCCTTCTGAGAGGCACCACCTTCGGTGACCCCCTTGGTGATTGACGTAGGCCATAGCCATGGCATTGTCCAACTGGATTCCCATCTGAGGTTCTCACAGAAGAAGAGGTATGCAACATTGAAGGGAGGCCTGAATTGTCCTGTGCTCCAGAATGTTGATGGGAAGGCGGGCTCCCTCCAAAGAATAAGTCCCCTGCATTCAAAAGGGCACCCAGGACTGATCTTTAGCCTGATAGGCTGATATGTACAGTGGGAATTTTTCAAGTCGTTGGAGGCAGGGTCTTGCCTGGGTCCAGCGGGCTACCACGCTTGGGAGACTGAGGGGTGACATTCAGCTTGCGCAATACTGAAAATGTTAGAAATGGATGGACTCCACGGCAGGCACTGCTGAGATTTGAACTCAGGATCTCCTGTTTACTAGACAGGCGCTTTCACCAACTAAGCCACAGCGCCCCACTTGGGGGATAGCTCTTTGTGAGAATTTTTCAAATCTTTGGAGGCAAGGTCTTCCCTCAAGCTAGCACTGGGTTGGAAACCTACCACGCTTGGGAGACTCAAGGCTGCCATTAAGCTTGCGCAAAACTGAAAACGTTATAAATGGAAAGACTCCACGGCAGGCACTGCTGAGATTTGAACTCAGGATCTCCTGTTTACTAGACAGGCGCTTTCACCAACTAAGCCACAGCGCCTCACGTGGTGCACATCCTTAGCAACCCAGTCAAGTGCAGAGTGGGTGCAGGGGGCAGTGCAGGGCGTAACAGGAATGCGGGGGCTGGAGCTGGGGGGTATTGGGGGGGGGGGGGGGGCTCGCACAGAAGTTAAAGCTGTGGACAGAGGGGAGTACAAAAGTGGGACAGGGTGGGTCTGACTGAGTGCAGAGGGGAGAGCTGTGGATTGGGCCGAGAAGGGGGCATGGAAGGGAGGTAGAATGTCTAGGTCCAGGTTGACAGTGCCTTTTTTTCTATGTGTACAAGACCTTTGTGCCGTGAAATGCTTTACGTTAAGCACGTTTACATTGATTACGAACTAAACCACCGACGAGGATGGGATTCGAACCCATGCGTGCAGAGCACAATGGATTAGCAGTCCATCGCCTTAACCACTCGGCCACCTCGTCATGTGTAACCTAGAACCTTGGGCCGTTTCTTGTCTGTGGCTTTTGAGAAGGGCTTAGCCAGATTCCGGCAATCTGGGAGGGCGCACGGAGAGTCAGCCAGGAGACTGAGTATGTCTGAGCACCACGTCCTCCTGGGGCAATATGCTTCCTTCTGAGAGGCACCACCTTCGGTGACCCCCTTGGTGATTGACGTAGGCCATAGCCATGGCATTGTCCAACTGGATTCCCATCTGAGGTTCTCACAGAAGAAGAGGTATGCAACATTGAAGGGAGGCCTGAATTGTCCTGTGCTCCAGAATGTTGATGGGAAGGCGGGCTCCCTCCAAAGAATAAGTCCCCTGCATTCAAAAGGGCACCCAGGACTGATCTTTAGCCTGATAGGCTGATATGTACAGTGGGAATTTTTCAAGTCGTTGGAGGCAGGGTCTTGCCTGGGTCCAGCGCTGGGTCGGTGGGCTACCACGCTTGGGAGACTGAGGGGTGACATTCAGCTTGCGCAATACTGAAAATGTTAGAAATGGATGGACTCCACGGCAGGCACTGCTGAGATTTGAACTCAGGATCTCCTGTTTACTAGACAGGCGCTTTCACCAACTAAGCCACAGCGCCCCACTTGGGGGATAGCTCTTTGTGAGAATTTTTCAAATCTTTTGGAGGCAAGGTCTTCCCTCAAGCTAGCACTGGGTTGGAAACCTACACGCTTGGGAGACTCAAGGCTGCCATTAAGCTTGCGCAAAACTGAAAACGTTATAAATGGAAAGACTCCACGGCAGGCACTGCTGAGATTTGAACTCAGGATCTCCTGTTTACTAGACAGGCGCTTTCACCAACTAAGCCACAGCGCCTCACGTGGTGCACATCCTTTGCAACCCAGTCAAGTGCAGAGTGGGTGCAGGGGGCAGTGCAGGGCGTAACAGGAATGCGGGGGCTGGAGCTGGGGGTATTGGGGGGGGGCGGCTCGCACAGAAGTTAAAGCTGTGGACAGAGGGGAGTACAAAAGTGGGACAGGGTGGGTCTGACTGAGTGCAGAGGGGAGAGCTGTGGATTGGGCCGAGGAGGGGGCATGGAAGGGAGGTAGAATGTCTAGGACCAGGTTGACAGTGCCTTTTTTTCTATGTGTACAAGACCTTTGTGCCATGAAATGCTTTACGTTAAGCACGTTTACATTGATTACGAACTTAACTACCGACGAGGATGGGATTCGAACCCATGCGTGCAGAGCACAATGGATTAGCAGTCCATCGCCTTAACCACTCGGCCACCTCGTCATGTGTAACCTAGAACCTTGGGCCGTTTCTTGTCTGTGGCTTTTGAGAAGGGCTTAGCCAGATTCCGGCAATCTGGGAGGGCGCACGGAGAGTCAGCCAGGAGACTGAGTATGTCTGAGCACCACGTCCTCCTGGGGCAATATGCTTCCTTCTGAGAGGCACCACCTTCGGTGACCCCCTTGGTGATTGACGTAGGCCATAGCCATGGCATTGTCCAACTGGATTCCCATCTGAGGTTCTCACAGAAGAAGAGGTATGCAACATTGAAGGGAGGCCTGAATTGTCCTGTGCTCCAGAATGTTGATGGGAAGGCGGGCTCCCTCCAAAGAATAAGTCCCCTGCATTCAAAAGGGCACCCAGGACTGATCTTTAGCCTGATAGGCTGATATGTACAGTGGGAATTTTTCAAGTCGTTGGAGGCAGGGTCTTGCCTGGGTCCAGCGCTGGGTCGGTGGGCTACCACGCTTGGGAGACTGAGGGGTGACATTCAGCTTGCGCAATACTGAAAATGTTAGAAATGGATGGACTCCACGGCAGGCACTGCTGAGATTTGAACTCAGGATCTCCTGTTTACTAGACAGGCGCTTTCACCAACTAAGCCACAGCGCCCCACTTGGGGGATAGCTCTTTGTGAGAATTTTTCAAATCTTTGGAGGCAAGGTCTTCCCTCAAGCTAGCACTGGGTTGGAAACCTACCACGCTTGGGAGACTCAAGGCTGCCATTAAGCTTGCGCAAAACTGAAAACGTTATAAATGGAAAGACTCCACGGCAGGCACTGCTGAGATTTGAACTCAGGATCTCCTGTTTACTAGACAGGCGCTTTCACCAACTAAGCCACAGCGCCTCACGTGGTGCACATCCTTTGCAACCCAGTCAAGTGCAGAGTGGGTGCAGGGGGCAGTGCAGGGCGTAACAGGAATGCGGGGGCTGGAGCTGGGGGGTATTGGGGGGGGGGCGGCTCGCACAGAAGTTAAAGCTGTGGACAGAGGGGAGTACAAAAGTGGGACAGGGTGGGTCTGACTGAGTGCAGAGGGGAGAGCTGTGGATTGGGCCGAGGAGGGGGCATGGAAGGGAGGTAGAATGTCTAGGTCCAGGTTGACAGTGCCTTTTTTTCTATGTGTACAAGACCTTTGTGCCATGAAATGCTTTACGTTAAGCACGTTTACATTGATTACGAACTAAACTACCGACGAGGATGGGATTCGAACCCATGCGTGCAGAGCACAATGGATTAGCAGTCCATCGCCTTAACCACTCGGCCACCTCGTCATGTGTAACCTAGAACCTTGGGCCGTTTCTTGTCTGTGGCTTTTGAGAAGGGCTTAGCCAGATTCCGGCAATCTGGGAGGGCGCACGGAGAGTCAGCCAGGAGACTGAGTATGTCTGAGCACCACGTCCTCCTGGGGCAATATGCTTCCTTCTGAGAGGCACCACCTTCGGTGACCCCCTTGGTGATTGACGTAGGCCATAGCCATGGCATTGTCCAACTGGATTCCCATCTGAGGTTCTCACAGAAGAAGAGGTATGCAACATTGAAGGGAGGCCTGAATTGTCCTGTGCTCCAGAATGTTGATGGGAAGGCGGGCTCCCTCCAAAGAATAAGTCCCCTGCATTCAAAAGGGCACCCAGGACTGATCTTTAGCCTGATAGGCTGATATGTACAGTGGGAATTTTTCAAGTCGTTATAGGCAGGGTCTTGCCTGGGTCCAGCGCTGGGTCGGTGGGCTACCACGCTTGGGAGACTGAGGGGTGACATTCAGCTTGCGCAATACTGAAAATGTTAGAAATGGATGGACTCCACGGCAGGCACTGCTGAGATTTGAACTCAGGATCTCCTGTTTACTAGACAGGCGCTTTCACCAACTAAGCCACAGCGCCCCACTTGGGGGATAGCTCTTTGTGAGAATTTTTCAAATCTTTGGAGGCAAGGTCTTCCCTCAAGCTAGCACTGGGTTGGAAACCTACCACGCTTGGGAGACTCAAGGCTGCCATTAAGCTTGCGCAAAACTGAAAACGTTATAAATGGAAAGACTCCACGGCAGGCACTGCTGAGATTTGAACTCAGGATCTCCTGTTTACTAGACAGGCGCTTTCACCAACTAAGCCACAGCGCCTCACGTGGTGCACATCCTTTGCAACCCAGTCAAGTGCAGAGTGGGTGCAGGGGGCAGTGCAGGGCGTAACAGGAATGCGGGGGCTGGAGCTGGGGGGTATTGGGGGGGGGCGGCTCGCACAGAAGTTAAAGCTGTGGACAGAGGGGAGTACAAAAGTGGGACAGGGTGGGTCTGACTGAGTGCAGAGGGGAGAGCTGTGGATTGGGCCGAGGAGGGGGCATGGAAGGGAGGTAGAATGTCTAGGTCCAGGTTGACAGTGCCTTTTTTTCTATGTGTACAAGACCTTTGTGCCATGAAATGCTTTACGTTAAGCACGTTTACATTGATTACGAACTAAACTACCGACGAGGATGGGATTCGAACCCATGCGTGCAGAGCACAATGGATTAGCAGTCCATCGCCTTAACCACTCGGCCACCTCGTCATGTGTAACCTAGAACCTTGGGCCGTTTCTTGTCTGTGGCTTTTGAGAAGGGCTTAGCCAGATTCCGGCAATCTGGGAGGGCGCACGGAGAGTCAGCCAGGAGACTGAGTATGTCTGAGCACCACGTCCTCCTGGGGCAATATGCTTCCTTCTGAGAGGCACCACCTTCGGTGACCCCCTTGGTGATTGACGTAGGCCATAGCCATGGCATTGTCCAACTGGATTCCCATCTGAGGTTCTCACAGAAGAAGAGGTATGCAACATTGAAGGGAGGCCTGAATTGTCCTGTGCTCCAGAATGTTGATGGGAAGGCGGGCTCCCTCCAAAGAATAAGTCCCCTGCATTCAAAATGGCACCCAGGACTGATCTTTAGCCTGATAGGCTGATATGTACAGTGGGAATTTTTCAAGTCGTTGGAGGCAGGGTCTTGCCTGGGTCCAGCGCTGGGTCGGTGGGCTACCACGCTTGGGAGACTGAGGGGTGACATTCAGCTTGCGCAATACTGAAAATGTTAGAAATGGATGGACTCCACGGCAGGCACTGCTGAGATTTGAACTCAGGATCTCCTGTTTACTAGACAGGCGCTTTCACCAACTAAGCCACAGCGCCCCACTTGGGGGATAGCTCTTTGTGAGAATTTTTCAAATCTTTGGAGGCAAGGTCTTCCCTCAAGCTAGCACTGGGTTGGAAACCTACCACGCTTGGGAGACTCAAGGCTGCCATTAAGCTTGCGCAAAACTGAAAACGTTATAAATGGAAAGACTCCACGGCAGGCACTGCTGAGATTTGAACTCAGGATCTCCTGTTTACTAGACAGGCGCTTTCACCAACTAAGCCACAGCGCCTCACGTGGTGCACATCCTTTGCAACCCAGTCAAGTGCAGAGTGGGTGCAGGGGGCAGTGCAGGGCGTAACAGGAATGCAGGGGCTGGAGCTGGGGGGTATTGGGGGGGGGCGGCTCGCACAGAAGTTAAAGCTGTGGACAGAGGGGAGTACAAAAGTGGGACAGGGTGGGTCTGACTGAGTGCAGAGGGGAGAGCTGTGGATTGGGCCGAGGAGGGGGCATGGAAGGGAGGTAGAATGTCTAGGTCCAGGTTGACAGTGCCTTTTTTTCTATGTGTACAAGACCTTTGTGCCATGAAATGCTTTACGTTAAGCACGTTTACATTGATTACGAACTAAACTACCGACGAGGATGGGATTCGAACCCATGCGTGCAGAGCACAATGGATTAGCAGTCCATCGCCTTAACCACTCGGCCACCTCGTCATGTGTAACCTAGAACCTTGGGCCGTTTCTTGTCTGTGGCTTTTGAGAAGGGCTTAGCCAGATTCCGGCAATCTGGGAGGGCGCACGGAGAGTCAGCCAGGAGACTGAGTATGTCTGAGCACCACGTCCTCCTGGGGCAATATGCTTCCTTCTGAGAGGCACCACCTTCGGTGACCCCCTTGGTGATTGACGTAGGCCATAGCCATGGCATTGTCCAACTGGATTCCCATCTGAGGTTCTCACAGAAGAAGAGGTATGCAACATTGAAGGGAGGCCTGAATTGTCCTGTGCTCCAGAATGTTGATGGGAAGGCGGGCTCCCTCCAAAGAATAAGTCCCCTGCATTCAAAAGGGCACCCAGGACTGATCTTTAGCCTGATAGGCTGATATGTACAGTGGGAATTTTTCAAGTCGTTGGAGGCAGGGTCTTGCCTGGGTCCAGCGCTGGGTCGGTGGGCTACCACGCTTGGGAGACTGAGGGGTGACATTCAGCTTGCGCAATACTGAAAATGTTAGAAATGGATGGACTCCACGGCAGGCACTGCTGAGATTTGAACTCAGGATCTCCTGTTTACTAGACAGGCGCTTTCACCAACTAAGCCACAGCGCCCCACTTGGGGGATAGCTCTTTGTGAGAATTTTTCAAATCTTTGGAGGCAAGGTCTTCCCTCAAGCTAGCACTGGGTTGGAAACCTACCACGCTTGGGAGACTCAAGGCTGCCATTAAGCTTGCGCAAAACTGAAAACGTTATAAATGGAAAGACTCCACGGCAGGCACTGCTGAGATTTGAACTCAGGATCTCCTGTTTACTAGACAGGCGCTTTCACCAACTAAGCCACAGCGCCTCACGTGGTGCACATCCTTTGCAACCCAGTCAAGTGCAGAGTGGGTGCAGGGGGCAGTGCAGGGCGTAACAGGAATGCGGGGGCTGGAGCTGGGGGGTATTGGGGGGGGGGGGCGGCTCGCACAGAAGTTAAAGCTGTGGACAGAGGGGAGTACAAAAGTGGGACAGGGTGGGTCTGACTGAGTGCAGAGGGGAGAGCTGTGGATTGGGCCGAGGAGGGGGCATGGAAGGGAGGTAGAATGTCTAGGTCCAGGTTGACAGTGCCTTTTTTTCTATGTGTACAAGACCTTTGTGCTATGAAATGCTTTACGTTAAGCACGTTTACATTGATTACAAACTAAACTACCGACGAGGATGGGATTCGAACCCATGCGTGCAGAGCACAATCGATTAGCAGTCCATCGCCTTAACCACTCGGCCACCTCGTCATGTGTAACCTAGAACCTTGGGCCGTTTCTTGTCTGTGGCTTTTGAGAAGGGCTTAGCCAGATTCCGGCAATCTGGGAGGGCGCACGGAGAGTCAGCCAGGAGACTGAGTATGTCTGAGCACCACGTCCTCCTGGGGCAATATGCTTCCTTCTGAGAGGCACCACCTTCGGTGACCCCCTTGGTGATTGACGTAGGCCATAGCCATGGCATTGTCCAACTGGATTCCCATCTGAGGTTCTCACAGAAGAAGAGGTATGCAACATTGAAGGGAGGCCTGAATTGTCCTGTGCTCCAGAATGTTGATGGGAAGGCGGGCTCCCTCCAAAGAATAAGTCCCCTGCATTCAAAAGGGCACCCAGGACTGATCTTTAGCCTGATAGGCTGATATGTACAGTGGGAATTTTTCAAGTCGTTGGAGGCAGGGTCTTGCCTGGGTCCAGCGCTGGGTCGGTGGGCTACCACGCTTGGGAGACTGAGGGGTGACATTCAGCTTGCGCAATACTGAAAATGTTAGAAATGGATGGACTCCACGGCAGGCACTGCTGAGATTTGAACTCAGGATCTCCTGTTTACTAGACAGACGCTTTCACCAACTAAGCCACAGCGCCCCACTTGGGGGATAGCTCTTTGTGAGAATTTTTCAAATCTTTGGAGGCAAGGTCTTCCCTCAAGCTAGCACTGGGTTGGAAACCTACCACGCTTGGGAGACTCAAGGCTGCCATTAAGCTTGCGCAAAACTGAAAACGTTATAAATGGAAAGACTCCACGGAAGGCACTGCTGAGATTTGAACTCAGGATCTCCTGTTTACTAGACAGGCGCTTTCACCAACTAAGCCACAGCGCCTCACGTGGTGCACATCCTTTGCAACCCAGTCAAGTGCAGAGTGGGTGCAGGGGGCAGTGCAGGGCGTAACAGGAATGCAGGGGCTGGAGCTGGGGGGTATTGGGGGGGGGCGGCTCGCACAGAAGTTAAAGCTGTGGACAGAGGGGAGTACAAAAGTGGGACAGGGTGGGTCTGACTGAGTGCAGAGGGGAGAGCTGTGGATTGGGCCGAGGAGGGGGCATGGAAGGGAGGTAGAATGTCTAGGTCCAGGTTGACAGTGCCTTTTTTTCTATGTGTACAAGACCTTTGTGCCATGAAATGCTTTACGTTAAGCACGTTTACATTGATTACGAACTAAACTACCGACGAGGATGGGATTCGAACCCATGCGTGCAGAGCACAATGGATTAGCAGTCCATCGCCTTAACCACTCGGCCACCTCGTCATGTGTAACCTAGAACCTTGGGCCGTTTCTTGTCTGTGGCTTTTGAGAAGGGCTTAGCCAGATTCCGGCAATCTGGGAGGGCGCACGGAGAGTCAGCCAGGAGACTGAGTATGTCTGAGCACCACGTCCTCCTGGGGCAATATGCTTCCTTCTGAGAGGCACCACCTTCGGTGACCCCCTTGGTGATTGACGTAGGCCATAGCCATGGCATTGTCCAACTGGATTCCCATCTGAGGTTCTCACAGAAGAAGAGGTATGCAACATTGAAGGGAGGCCTGAATTGTCCTGTGCTCCAGAATGTTGATGGGAAGGCGGGCTCCCTCCAAAGAATAAGTCCCCTGCATTCAAAAGGGCACCCAGGACTGATCTTTAGCCTGATAGGCTGATATGTACAGTGGGAATTTTTCAAGTCGTTGGAGGCAGGGTCTTGCCTGGGTCCAGCGCTGGGTCGGTGGGCTACCACGCTTGGGAGACTGAGGGGTGACATTCAGCTTGCGCAATACTGAAAATGTTAGAAATGGATGGACTCCACGGCAGGCACTGCTGAGATTTGAACTCAGGATCTCCTGTTTACTAGACAGGCGCTTTCACCAACTAAGCCACAGCGCCCCACTTGGGGGATAGCTCTTTGTGAGAATTTTTCAAATCTTTGGAGGCAAGGTCTTCCCTCAAGCTAGCACTGGGTTGGAAACCTACCACGCTTGGGAGACTCAAGGCTGCCATTAAGCTTGCGCAAAACTGAAAACGTTATAAATGGAAAGACTCCACGGCAGGCACTGCTGAGATTTGAACTCAGGATCTCCTGTTTACTAGACAGGCGCTTTCACCAACTAAGCCACAGCGCCTCACGTGGTGCACATCCTTTGCAACCCAGTCAAGTGCAGAGTGGGTGCAGGGGGCAGTGCAGGGCGTAACAGGAATGCGGGGGCTGGAGCTGGGGGGTATTGGGGGGGGGGGCGGCTCGCACAGAAGTTAAAGCTGTGGACAGAGGGGAGTACAAAAGTGGGACAGGGTGGGTCTGACTGAGTGCAGAGGGGAGAGCTGTGGATTGGGCCGAGGAGGGGGCATGGAAGGGAGGTAGAATGTCTAGGTCCAGGTTGACAGTGCCTTTTTTTCTATGTGTACAAGACCTTTGTGCCATGAAATGCTTTACGTTAAGCACGTTTACATTGATTACAAACTAAACTACCGACGAGGATGGGATTCGAACCCATGCGTGCAGAGCACAATGGATTAGCAGTCCATCGCCTTAACCACTCGGCCACCTCGTCATGTGTAACCTAGAACCTTGGGCCGTTTCTTGTCTGTGGCTTTTGAGAAGGGCTTAGCCAGATTCCGGCAATCTGGGAGGGCGCACGGAGAGTCAGCCAGGAGACTGAGTATGTCTGAGCACCACGTCCTCCTGGGGCAATATGCTTCCTTCTGAGAGGCACCACCTTCGGTGACCCCCTTGGTGATTGACGTAGGCCATAGCCATGGCATTGTCCAACTGGATTCCCATCTGAGGTTCTCACAGAAGAAGAGGTATGCAACATTGAAGGGAGGCCTGAATTGTCCTGTGCTCCAGAATGTTGATGGGAAGGCGGGCTCCCTCCAAAGAATAAGTCCCCTGCATTCAAAAGGGCACCCAGGACTGATCTTTAGCCTGATAGGCTGATATGTACAGTGGGAATTTTTCAAGTCGTTGGAGGCAGGGTCTTGCCTGGGTCCAGCGCTGGGTCGGTGGGCTACCACGCTTGGGAGACTGAGGGGTGACATTCAGCTTGCGCAATACTGAAAATGTTAGAAATGGATGGACTCCACGGCAGGCACTGCTGAGATTTGAACTCAGGATCTCCTGTTTACTAGACAGGCGCTTTCACCAACTAAGCCACAGCGCCCCACTTGGGGGATAGCTCTTTGTGAGAATTTTTCAAATCTTTGGAGGCAAGGTCTTCCCTCAAGCTAGCACTGGGTTGGAAACCTACCACGCTTGGGAGACTCAAGGCTGCCATTAAGCTTGCGCAAAACTGAAAACGTTATAAATGGAAAGACTCCACGGCAGGCACTGCTGAGATTTGAACTCAGGATCTCCTGTTTACTAGACAGGCGCTTTCACCAACTAAGCCACAGCGCCTCACGTGGTGCACAGCCTTTGCAACCCAGTCAAGTGCAGAGTGGGTGCAGGGGGCAGTGCAGGGCGTAACAGGAATGCGGGGGCTGGAGCTGGGGGGTATTGGGGGGGGGCGGCTCGCACAGAAGTTAAAGCTGTGGACAGAGGGGAGTACAAAAGTGGGACAGGGTGGGTCTGACTGAGTGCAGAGGGGAGAGCTGTGGATTGGGCCGAGGAGGGGGCATGGAAGGGAGGTAGAATGTCTAGGTCCAGGTTGACAGTGCCTTTTTTTCTATGTGTACAAGACCTTTGTGCCATGAAATGCTTTACGTTAAGCACGTTTACATTGATTACGAACTAAACTACCGACGAGGATGGGATTCGAACCCATGCGTGCAGAGCACAATGGATTAGCAGTCCATCGCCTTAACCACTCGGCCACCTCGTCATGTGTAACCTAGAACCTTGGGCCGTTTCTTGTCTGTGGCTTTTGAGAAGGGCTTAGCCAGATTCCGGCAATCTGGGAGGGCGCACGGAGAGTCAGCCAGGAGACTGAGTATGTCTGAGCACCACGTCCTCCTGGGGCAATATGCTTCCTTCTGAGAGGCACCACCTTCGGTGACCCCCTTGGTGATTGACGTAGGCCATAGCCATGGCATTGTCCAACTGGATTCCCATCTGAGGTTCTCACAGAAGAAGAGGTATGCAACATTGAAGGGAGGCCTGAATTGTCCTGTGCTCCAGAATGTTGATGGGAAGGCGGGCTCCCTCCAAAGAATAAGTCCCCTGCATTCAAAAGGGCACCCAGGACTGATCTTTAGCCTGATAGGCTGATATGTACAGTGGGAATTTTTCAAGTCGTTGGAGGCAGGGTCTTGCCTGGGTCCAGCGCTGGGTCGGTGGGCTACCACGCTTGGGAGACTGAGGGGTGACATTCAGCTTGCGCAATACTGAAAATGTTAGAAATGGATGGACTCCACGGCAGGCACTGCTGAGATTTGAACTCAGGATCTCCTGTTTACTAGACAGGCGCTTTCACCAACTAAGCCACAGCGCCCCACTTGGGGGATAGCTCTTTGTGAGAATTTTTCAAATCTTTGGAGGCAAGGTCTTCCCTCAAGCTAGCACTGGGTTGGAAACCTACCACGCTTGGGAGACTCAAGGCTGCCATTAAGCTTGCGCAAAACTGAAAACGTTATAAATGGAAAGACTCCACGGCAGGCACTGCTGAGATTTGAACTCAGGATCTCCTGTTTACTAGACAGGCGCTTTCACCAACTAAGCCACAGCGCCTCACGTGGTGCACATCCTTTGCAACCCAGTCAAGTGCAGAGTGGGTGCAGGGGGCAGTGCAGGGCGTAACAGGAATGCGGGGGCTGGAGCTGGGGGGTATTGGGGGGGGGCGGCTCGCACAGAAGTTAAAGCTGTGGACAGAGGGGAGTACAAAAGTGGGACAGGGTGGGTCTGACTGAGTGCAGAGGGGAGAGCTGTGGATTGGGCCGAGGAGGGGGCATGGAAGGGAGGTAGAATGTCTAGGTCCAGGTTGACAGTGCCTTTTTTTCTATGTGTACAAGACCTTTGTGCCATGAAATGCTTTACGTTAAGCACGTTTACATTGATTACGAACTAAACTACCGACGAGGATGGGATTCAAACCCATGCGTGCAGAGCACAATGGATTAGCAGTCCATCGCCTTAACCACTCGGCCACCTCGTCATGTGTAACCTAGAACCTTGGGCCGTTTCTTGTCTGTGGCTTTTGAGAAGGGCTTAGCCAGATTCCGGCAATCTGGGAGGGCGCACGGAGAGTCAGCCAGGAGACTGAGTATGTCTGAGCACCACGTCCTCCTGGGGCAATATGCTTCCTTCTGAGAGGCACCACCTTCGGTGACCCCCTTGGTGATTGACGTAGGCCATAGCCATGGCATTGTCCAACTGGATTCCCATCTGAGGTTCTCACAGAAGAAGAGGTATGCAACATTGAAGGGAGGCCTGAATTGTCCTGTGCTCCAGAATGTTGATGGGAAGGCGGGCTCCCTCCAAAGAATAAGTCCCCTGCATTCAAAAGGGCACCCAGGACTGATCTTTAGCCTGATAGGCTGATATGTACAGTGGGAATTTTTCAAGTCGTTGGAGGCAGGGTCTTGCCTGGGTCGGTGGGCTACCACGCTTGGGAGACTGAGGGGTGACATTCAGCTTGCGCAATACTGAAAATGTTAGAAATGGATGGACTCCACGGCAGGCACTGCTGAGATTTGAACTCAGGATCTCCTGTTTACTAGACAGGCGCTTTCACCAACTAAGCCACAGCGCCCCACTTGGGGGATAGCTCTTTGTGAGAATTTTTCAAATCTTTGGAGGCAAGGTCTTCCCTCAAGCTAGCACTGGGTTGGAAACCTACCACGCTTGGGAGACTCAAGGCTGCCATTAAGCTTGCGCAAAACTGAAAACGTTATAAATGGAAAGACTCCACGGCAGGCACTGCTGAGATTTGAACTCAGGATCTCCTGTTTACTAGACAGGCGCTTTCACCAACTAAGCCACAGCGCCTCACGTGGTGCACATCCTTTGCAACCCAGTCAAGTGCAGAGTGGGTGCAGGGGGCAGTGCAGGGCGTAACAGGAATGCGGGGGCTGGAGCTGGGGGGTATTGGGGGGGGGCGGCTCGCACAGAAGTTAAAGCTGTGGACAGAGGGGAGTACAAAAGTGGGACAGGGTGGGTCTGACTGAGTGCAGAGGGGAGAGCTGTGGATTGGGCCGAGGAGGGGGCATGGAAGGGAGGTAGAATGTCTAGGTCCAGGTTGACAGTGCCTTTTTTTTCTATGTGTACAAGACCTTTGTGCCATGAAATGCTTTACGTTAAGCACGTTTACATTGATTACGAACTAAACTACCGACGAGGATGGGATTCGAACCCATGCGTGCAGAGCACAATGGATTAGCAGTCCATCGCCTTAACCACTCGGCCACCTCGTCATGTGTAACCTAGAACCTTGGGCCGTTTCTTGTCTGTGGCTTTTGAGAAGGGCTTAGCCAGATTCCGGCAATCTGGGAGGGCGCACGGAGAGTCAGCCAGGAGACTGAGTATGTCTGAGCACCACGTCCTCCTGGGGCAATATGCTTCCTTCTGAGAGGCACCACCTTCGGTGACCCCCTTGGTGATTGACGTAGGCCATAGCCATGGCATTGTCCAACTGGATTCCCATCTGAGGTTCTCACAGAAGAAGAGGTATGCAACATTGAAGGGAGGCCTGAATTGTCCTGTGCTCCAGAATGTTGATGGGAAGGCGGGCTCCCTCCAAAGAATAAGTCCCCTGCATTCAAAAGGGCACCCAGGACTGATCTTTAGCCTGATAGGCTGATATGTACAGTGGGAATTTTTCAAGTCGTTGGAGGCAGGGTCTTGCCTGGGTCCAGCGCTGGGTCGGTGGGCTACCACGCTTGGGAGACTGAGGGGTGACATTCAGCTTGCGCAATACTGAAAATGTTAGAAATGGATGGACTCCACGGCAGGCACTGCTGAGATTTGAACTCAGGATCTCCTGTTTACTAGACAGGCGCTTTCACCAACTAAGCCACAGCGCCTCACGTGGTGCACATCCTTTGCAACCCAGTCAAGTGCAGAGTGGGTGCAGGGGGCAGTGCAGGGCGTAACAGGAATGCGGGGGCTGGAGCTGGGGGGTATTGGGGGGGGGCGGCTCGCACAGAAGTTAAAGCTGTGGACAGAGGGGAGTACAAAAGTGGGACAGGGTGGGTCTGACTGAGTGCAGAGGGGAGAGCTGTGGATTGGGCCGAGGAGGGGGCATGGAAGGGAGGTAGAATGTCTAGGTCCAGGTTGACAGTGCCTTTTTTTCTATGTGTACAAGACCTTTGTGCCATGAAATGCTTTACGTTAAGCACGTTTACATTGATTACGAACTAAACTACCGACGAGGATGGGATTCGAACCCATGCGTGCAGAGCACAATGGATTAGCAGTCCATCGCCTTAACCACTCGGCCACCTCGTCATGTGTAACCTAGAACCTTGGGCCGTTTCTTGTCTGTGGCTTTTGAGAAGGGCTTAGCCAGATTCCGGCAATCTGGGAGGGCGCACGGAGAGTCAGCCAGGAGACTGAGTATGTCTGAGCACCACGTCCTCCTGGGGCAATATGCTTCCTTCTGAGAGGCACCACCTTCGGTGACCCCCTTGGTGATTGACGTAGGCCATAGCCATGGCATTGTCCAACTGGATTCCCATCTGAGGTTCTCACAGAAGAAGAGGTATGCAACATTGAAGGGAGGCCTGAATTGTCCTGTGCTCCAGAATGTTGATGGGAAGGCGGGCTCCCTCCAAAGAATAAGTCCCCTGCATTCAAAAGGGCACCCAGGACTGATCTTTAGCCTGATAGGCTGATATGTACAGTGGGAATTTTTCAAGTCGTTGGAGGCAGGGTCTTGCCTGGGTCCAGCGCTGGGTCGGTGGGCTACCACGCTTGGGAGACTGAGGGGTGACATTCAGCTTGCGCAATACTGAAAATGTTAGAAATGGATGGACTCCACGGCAGGCACTGCTGAGATTTGAACTCAGGATCTCCTGTTTACTAGACAGGCGCTTTCACCAACTAAGCCACAGCGCCCCACTTGGGGGATAGCTCTTTGTGAGAATTTTTCAAATCTTTGGAGGCAAGGTCTTCCCTCAAGCTAGCACTGGGTTGGAAACCTACCACGCTTGGGAGACTCAAGGCTGCCATTAAGCTTGCGCAAAACTGAAAACGTTATAAATGGAAAGACTCCACGGCAGGCACTGCTGAGATTTGAACTCAGGATCTCCTGTTTACTAGACAGGCGCTTTCACCAACTAAGCCACAGCGCCTCACGTGGTGCACATCCTTTGCAACCCAGTCAAGTGCAGAGTGGGTGCAGGGGGCAGTGCAGGGCGTAACAGGAATGCGGGGGCTGGAGCTGGGGGGTATTGGGGGGGGGCGGCTCGCACAGAAGTTAAAGCTGTGGACAGAGGGGAGTACAAAAGTGAGACAGGGTGGGTCTGATTGAGTGCAGAGGGGAGAGCTGTGGATTGGGCCGAGGAGGGGGCATGGAAGGGAGGTAGAATGTCTAGGTCCAGGTTGACAGTGCCTTTTTTTCTATGTGTACAAGACCTTTGTGCCATGAAATGCTTTACGTTAAGCACGTTTACATTGATTACGAACTAAACTACCGACGAGGATGGGATTCGAACCCATGCGTGCAGAGCACAATGGATTAGCAGTCCATCGCCTTAACCACTCGGCCACCTCGTCATGTGTAACCTAGAACCTTGGGCCGTTTCTTGTCTGTGGCTTTTGAGAAGGGCTTAGCCAGATTCCGGCAATCTGGGAGGGCGCACGGAGAGTCAGCCAGGAGACTGAGTATGTCTGAGCACCACGTCCTCCTGGGGCAATATGCTTCCTTCTGAGAGGCACCACCTTCGGTGACCCCCTTGGTGATTGACGTAGGCCATAGCCATGGCATTGTCCAACTGGATTCCCATCTGAGGTTCTCACAGAAGAAGAGGTATGCAACATTGAAGGGAGGCCTGAATTGTCCTGTGCTCCAGAATGTTGATGGGAAGGCGGGCTCCCTCCAAAGAATAAGTCCCCTGCATTCAAAAGGGCACCCAGGACTGATCTTTAGCCTGATAGGCTGATATGTACAGTGGGAATTTTTCAAGTCGTTGGAGGCAGGGTCTTGCCTGGGTCCAGCGCTGGGTCGGTGGGCTACCACGCTTGGGAGACTGAGGGGTGACATTCAGCTTGCGCAATACTGAAAATGTTAGAAATGGATGGACTCCACGGCAGGCACTGCTGAGATTTGAACTCAGGATCTCCTGTTTACTAGACAGGCGCTTTCACCAACTAAGCCACAGCGCCCCACTTGGGGGATAGCTCTTTGTGAGAATTTTTCAAATCTTTGGAGGCAAGGTCTTCCCTCAAGCTAGCACTGGGTTGGAAACCTACCACGCTTGGGAGACTCAAGGCTGCCATTAAGCTTGCGCAAAACTGAAAACGTTATAAATGGAAAGACTCCACGGCAGGCACTGCTGAGATTTGAACTCAGGATCTCCTGTTTACTAGACAGGCGCTTTCACCAACTAAGCCACAGCGCCTCACGTGGTGCACATCCTTTGCAACCCAGTCAAGTGCAGAGTGGGTGCAGGGGGCAGTGCAGGGCGTAACAGGAATGCGGGGGCTGGAGCTGGGGGGTATTGGGGGGGGGCGGCTCGCACAGAAGTTAAAGCTGTGGACAGAGGGGAGTACAAAAGTGGGACAGGGTGGGTCTGACTGAGTGCAGAGGGGAGAGCTGTGGATTGGGCCGAGGAGGGGGCATGGAAGGGAGGTAGAATGTCTAGGTCCAGGTTGACAGTGCCTTTTTTTCTATGTGTACAAGACCTTTGTGCCATGAAATGCTTTACGTTAAGCACGTTTACATTGATTACGAACTAAACTACCGACGAGGATGGGATTCGAACCCATGCGTGCAGAGCACAATGGATTAGCAGTCCATCGCCTTAACCACTCGGCCACCTCGTCATGTGTAACCTAGAACCTTGGGCCGTTTCTTGTCTGTGGCTTTTGAGAAGGGCTTAGCCAGATTCCGGCAATCTGGGAGGGCGCACGGAGAGTCAGCCAGGAGACTGAGTATGTCTGAGCACCACGTCCTCCTGGGGCAATATGCTTCCTTCTGAGAGGCACCACCTTCGGTGACCCCCTTGGTGATTGACGTAGGCCATAGCCATGGCATTGTCCAACTGGATTCCCATCTGAGGTTCTCACAGAAGAAGAGGTATGCAACATTGAAGGGAGGCCTGAATTGTCCTGTGCTCCAGAATGTTGATGGGAAGGCGGGCTCCCTCCAAAGAATAAGTCCCCTGCATTCAAAAGGGCACCCAGGACTGATCTTTAGCCTGATAGGCTGATATGTACAGTGGGAATTTTTCAAGTCGTTGGAGGCAGGGTCTTGCCTGGGTCCAGCGCTGGGTCGGTGGGCTACCACGCTTGGGAGACTGAGGGGTGACATTCAGCTTGCGCAATACTGAAAATGTTAGAAATGGATGGACTCCACGGCAGGCACTGCTGAGATTTGAACTCAGGATCTCCTGTTTACTAGACAGGCGCTTTCACCAACTAAGCCACAGCGCCCCACTTGGGGGATAGCTCTTTGTGAGAATTTTTCAAATCTTTGGAGGCAAGGTCTTCCCTCAAGCTAGCACTGGGTTGGAAACCTACCACGCTTGGGAGACTCAAGGCTGCCATTAAGCTTGCGCAAAACTGAAAACGTTATAAATGGAAAGACTCCACGGCAGGCACTGCTGAGATTTGAACTCAGGATCTCCTGTTTACTAGACAGGCGCTTTCACCAACTAAGCCACAGCGCCTCACGTGGTGCACATCCTTTGCAACCCAGTCAAGTGCAGAGTGGGTGCAGGGGGCAGTGCAGGGCGTAACAGGAATGCGGGGGCTGGAGCTGGGGGGTATTGGGGGGGGCGGCTCGCACAGAAGTTAAAGCTGTGGACAGAGGGGAGTACAAAAGTGGGACAGGGTGGGTCTGACTGAGTGCAGAGGGGAGAGCTGTGGATTGGGCCGAGGAGGGGGCATGGAAGGGAGGTAGAATGTCTAGGTCCAGGTTGACAGTGCCTTTTTTTCTATGTGTACAAGACCTTTGTGCCATGAAATGCTTTACGTTAAGCACGTTTACATTGATTACGAACTAAACTACCGACGAGGATGGGATTCGAACCCATGCGTGCAGAGCACAATGGATTAGCAGTCCATCGCCTTAACCACTCGGCCACCTCGTCATGTGTAACCTAGAACCTTGGGCCGTTTCTTGTCTGTGGCTTTTGAGAAGGGCTTAGCCAGATTCCGGCAATCTGGGAGGGCGCACGGAGAGTCAGCCAGGAGACTGAGTATGTCTGAGCACCACGTCCTCCTGGGGCAATATGCTTCCTTCTGAGAGGCACCACCTTCGGTGACCCCCTTGGTGATTGACGTAGGCCATAGCCATGGCATTGTCCAACTGGATTCCCATCTGAGGTTCTCACAGAAGAAGAGGTATGCAACATTGAAGGGAGGCCTGAATTGTCCTGTGCTCCAGAATGTTGATGGGAAGGCGGGCTCCCTCCAAAGAATAAGTCCCCTGCATTCAAAAGGGCACCCAGGACTGATCTTTAGCCTGATAGGCTGATATGTACAGTGGGAATTTTTCAAGTCGTTGGAGGCAGGGTCTTGCCTGGGTCCAGCGCTGGGTCGGTGGGCTACCACGCTTGGGAGACTGAGGGGTGACATTCAGCTTGCGCAATACTGAAAATGTTAGAAATGGATGGACTCCACGGCAGGCACTGCTGAGATTTGAACTCAGGATCTCCTGTTTACTAGACAGGCGCTTTCACCAACTAAGCCACAGCGCCCCACTTGGGGGATAGCTCTTTGTGAGAATTTTTCAAATCTTTGGAGGCAAGGTCTTCCCTCAAGCTAGCACTGGGTTGGAAACCTACCACGCTTGGGAGACTCAAGGCTGCCATTAAGCTTGCGCAAAACTGAAAACGTTATAAATGGAAAGACTCCACGGCAGGCACTGCTGAGATTTGAACTCAGGATCTCCTGTTTACTAGACAGGCGCTTTCACCAACTAAGCCACAGCGCCTCACGTGGTGCACATCCTTTGCAACCCAGTCAAGTGCAGAGTGGGTGCAGGGGGCAGTGCAGGGCGTAACAGGAATGCGGGGGCTGGAGCTGGGGGGTATTGGGGGGGGGGGGGCGGCTCGCACAGAAGTTAAAGCTGTGGACAGAGGGGAGTACAAAAGTGGGACAGGGTGGGTCTGACTGAGTGCAGAGGGGAGAGCTGTGGATTGGGCCGAGGAGGGGGCATGGAAGGGAGGTAGAATGTCTAGGTCCAGGTTGACAGTGCCTTTTTTTCTATGTGTACAAGACCTTTGTGCCATGAAATGCTTTACGTTAAGCACGTTTACATTGATTACGAACTAAACTACCGACGAGGATGGGATTCGAACCCATGCGTGCAGAGCACAATGGATTAGCAGTCCATCGCCTTAACCACTCGGCCACCTCGTCATGTGTAACCTAGAACCTTGGGCCGTTTCTTGTCTGTGGCTTTTGAGAAGGGCTTAGCCAGATTCCGGCAATCTGGGAGGGCGCACGGAGAGTCAGCCAGGAGACTGAGTATGTCTGAGCACCACGTCCTCCTGGGGCAATATGCTTCCTTCTGAGAGGCACCACCTTCGGTGACCCCCTTGGTGATTGACGTAGGCCATAGCCATGGCATTGTCCAACTGGATTCCCATCTGAGGTTCTCACAGAAGAAGAGGTATGCAACATTGAAGGGAGGCCTGAATTGTCCTGTGCTCCAGAATGTTGATGGGAAGGCGGGCTCCCTCCAAAGAATAAGTCCCCTGCATTCAAAAGGGCACCCAGGACTGATCTTTAGCCTGATAGGCTGATATGTACAGTGGGAATTTTTCAAGTCGTTGGAGGCAGGGTCTTGCCTGGGTCCAGCGCTGGGTCGGTGGGCTACCACGCTTGGGAGACTGAGGGGTGACATTCAGCTTGCGCAATACTGAAAATGTTAGAAATGGATGGACTCCACGGCAGGCACTGCTGAGATTTGAACTCAGGATCTCCTGTTTACTAGACAGGCGCTTTCACCAACTAAGCCACAGCGCCCCACTTGGGGGATAGCTCTTTGTGAGAATTTTTCAAATCTTTGGAGGCAAGGTCTTCCCTCAAGCTAGCACTGGGTTGGAAACCTACCACGCTTGGGAGACTCAAGGCTGCCATTAAGCTTGCGCAAAACTGAAAACGTTATAAATGGAAAGACTCCACGGCAGGCACTGCTGAGATTTGAACTCAGGATCTCCTGTTTACTAGACAGGCGCTTTCACCAACTAAGCCACAGCGCCTCACGTGGTGCACATCCTTTGCAACCCAGTCAAGTGCAGAGTGGGTGCAGGGGGCAGTGCAGGGCGTAACAGGAATGCGGGGGCTGGAGCTGGGGGGTATTGGGGGGGGGGCGGCTCGCACAGAAGTTAAAGCTGTGGACAGAGGGGAGTACAAAAGTGGGACAGGGTGGGTCTGACTGAGTGCAGAGGGGAGAGCTGTGGATTGGGCCGAGGAGGGGGCATGGAAGGGAGGTAGAATGTCTAGGTCCAGGTTGACAGTGCCTTTTTTTCTATGTGTACAAGACCTTTGTGCCATGAAATGCTTTACGTTAAGCACGTTTACATTGATTACGAACTAAACTACCGACGAGGATGGGATTCGAACCCATGCGTGCAGAGCACAATGGATTAGCAGTCCATCGCCTTAACCACTCGGCCACCTCGTCATGTGTAACCTAGAACCTTGGGCCGTTTCTTGTCTGTGGCTTTTGAGAAGGGCTTAGCCAGATTCCGGCAATCTGGGAGGGCGCACGGAGAGTCAGCCAGGAGACTGAGTATGTCTGAGCACCACGTCCTCCTGGGGCAATATGCTTCCTTCTGAGAGGCACCACCTTCGGTGACCCCCTTGGTGATTGACGTAGGCCATAGCCATGGCATTGTCCAACTGGATTCCCATCTGAGGTTCTCACAGAAGAAGAGGTATGCAACATTGAAGGGAGGCCTGAATTGTCCTGTGCTCCAGAATGTTGATGGGAAGGCGGGCTCCCTCCAAAGAATAAGTCCCCTGCATTCAAAAGGGCACCCAGGACTGATCTTTAGCCTGATAGGCTGATATGTACAGTGGGAATTTTTCAAGTCGTTGGAGGCAGGGTCTTGCCTGGGTCCAGCGCTGGGTCGGTGGGCTACCACGCTTGGGAGACTGAGGGGTGACATTCAGCTTGCGCAATACTGAAAATGTTAGAAATGGATGGACTCCACGGCAGGCACTGCTGAGATTTGAACTCAGGATCTCCTGTTTACTAGACAGGCGCTTTCACCAACTAAGCCACAGCGCCCCACTTGGGGGATAGCTCTTTGTGAGAATTTTTCAAATCTTTGGAGGCAAGGTCTTCCCTCAAGCTAGCACTGGGTTGGAAACCTACCACGCTTGGGAGACTCAAGGCTGCCATTAAGCTTGCGCAAAACTGAAAACGTTATAAATGGAAAGACTCCACGGCAGGCACTGCTGAGATTTGAACTCAGGATCTCCTGTTTACTAGACAGGCGCTTTCACCAACTAAGCCACAGCGCCTCACGTGGTGCACATCCTTTGCAACCCAGTCAAGTGCAGAGTGGGTGCAGGGGGCAGTGCAGGGCGTAACAGGAATGTGGGGGCTGGAGCTGGGGGGTATTGGGGGGGGGCGGCTCGCACAGAAGTTAAAGCTGTGGACAGAGGGGAGTACAAAAGTGGGACGGGGTGGGTCTGACTGAGTGCAGAGGGGAGAGCTGTGGATTGGGCCGAGGAGGGGGCATGGAAGGGAGGTAGAATGTCTAGGTCCAGGTTGACAGTGCCTTTTTTTCTATGTGTACAAGACCTTTGTGCCATGAAATGCTTTACGTTAAGCACGTTTACATTGATTACGAACTAAACTACCGACGAGGATGGGATTCGAACCCATGCGTGCAGAGCACAATGGATTAGCAGTCCATCGCCTTAACCACTCGGCCACCTCGTCATGTGTAACCTAGAACCTTGGGCCGTTTCTTGTCTGTGGCTTTTGAGAAGGGCTTAGCCAGATTCCGGCAATCTGGGAGGGCGCACGGAGAGTCAGCCAGGAGACTGAGTATGTCTGAGCACCACGTCCTCCTGGGGCAATATGCTTCCTTCTGAGAGGCACCACCTTCGGTGACCCCCTTGGTGATTGACGTAGGCCATAGCCATGGCATTGTCCAACTGGATTCCCATCTGAGGTTCTCACAGAAGAAGAGGTATGCAACATTGAAGGGAGGCCTGAATTGTCCTGTGCTCCAGAATGTTGATGGGAAGGCGGGCTCCCTCCAAAGAATAAGTCCCCTGCATTCAAAAGGGCACCCAGGACTGATCTTTAGCCTGATAGGCTGATATGTACAGTGGGAATTTTTCAAGTCGTTGGAGGCAGGGTCCTGCCTGGGTCCAGCGCTGGGTCGGTGGGCTACCACGCTTGGGAGACTGAGGGGTGACATTCAGCTTGCGCAATACTGAAAATGTTAGAAATGGATGGACTCCACGGCAGGCACTGCTGAGATTTGAACTCAGGATCTCCTGTTTACTAGACAGGCGCTTTCACCAACTAAGCCACAGCGCCCCACTTGGGGGATAGCTCTTTGTGAGAATTTTTCAAATCTTTGGAGGCAAGGTCTTCCCTCAAGCTAGCACTGGGTTGGAAACCTACCACGCTTGGGAGACTCAAGGCTGCCATTAAGCTTGCGCAAAACTGAAAACGTTATAAATGGAAAGACTCCACGGCAGGCACTGCTGAGATTTGAACTCAGGATCTCCTGTTTACTAGACAGGCGCTTTCACCAACTAAGCCACAGCGCCTCACGTGGTGCACATCCTTTGCAACCCAGTCAAGTGCAGAGTGGGTGCAGGGGGCAGTGCAGGGCGTAACAGGAATGCGGGGGCTGGAGCTGGGGGGTATTGGGGGGGGGCGGCTCGCACAGAAGTTAAAGCTGTGGACAGAGGGGAGTACAAAAGTGGGACAGGGTGGGTCTGACTGAGTGCAGAGGGGAGAGCTGTGGATTGGGCCGAGGAGGGGGCATGGAAGGGAGGTAGAATGTCTAGGTCCAGGTTGACAGTGCCTTTTTTTCTATGTGTACAAGACCTTTGTGCCATGAAATGCTTTACGTTAAGCACGTTTACATTGATTACGAACTAAACTACCGACGAGGATGGGATTCGAACCCATGCGTGCAGAGCACAATGGATTAGCAGTCCATCGCCTTAACCACTCGGCCACCTCGTCATGTGTAACCTAGAACCTTGGGCCGTTTCTTGTCTGTGGCTTTTGAGAAGGGCTTAGCCAGATTCCGGCAATCTGGGAGGGCGCACGGAGAGTCAGCCAGGAGACTGAGTATGTCTGAGCACCACGTCCTCCTGGGGCAATATGCTTCCTTCTGAGAGGCACCACCTTCGGTGACCCCCTTGGTGATTGACGTAGGCCATAGCCATGGCATTGTCCAACTGGATTCCCATCTGAGGTTCTCACAGAAGAAGAGGTATGCAACATTGAAGGGAGGCCTGAATTGTCCTGTGCTCCAGAATGTTGATGGGAAGGCGGGCTCCCTCCAAAGAATAAGTCCCCTGCATTCAAAAGGGCACCCAGGACTGATCTTTAGCCTGATAGGCTGATATGTACAGTGGGAATTTTTCAAGTCGTTGGAGGCAGGGTCTTGCCTGGGTCCAGCGCTGGGTCGGTGGGCTACCACGCTTGGGAGACTGAGGGGTGACATTCAGCTTGCGCAATACTGAAAATGTTAGAAATGGATGGACTCCACGGCAGGCACTGCTGAGATTTGAACTCAGGATCTCCTGTTTACTAGACAGGCGCTTTCACCAACTAAGCCACAGCGCCCCACTTGGGGGATAGCTCTTTGTGAGAATTTTTCAAATCTTTGGAGGCAAGGTCTTCCCTCAAGCTAGCACTGGGTTGGAAACCTACCACGCTTGGGAGACTCAAGGCTGCCATTAAGCTTGCGCAAAACTGAAAACGTTATAAATGGAAAGACTCCACGGCAGGCACTGCTGAGATTTGAACTCAGGATCTCCTGTTTACTAGACAGGCGCTTTCACCAACTAAGCCACAGCGCCTCACGTGGTGCACATCCTTTGCAACCCAGTCAAGTGCAGAGTGGGTGCAGGGGGCAGTGCAGGGCGTAACAGGAATGCGGGGGCTGGAGCTGGGGGGTATTGGGGGGGGGCGGCTCGCACAGAAGTTAAAGCTGTGGACAGAGGGGAGTACAAAAGTGGGACAGGGTGGGTCTGACTGAGTGCAGAGGGGAGAGCTGTGGATTGGGCCGAGGAGGGGGCATGGAAGGGAGGTAGAATGTCTAGGTCCAGGTTGACAGTGCCTTTTTTTCTATGTGTACAAGACCTTTGTGCCATGAAATGCTTTACGTTAAGCACGTTTACATTGATTACGAACTAAACTACCGACGAGGATGGGATTCGAACCCATGCGTGCAGAGCACAATGGATTAGCAGTCCATCGCCTTAACCACTCGGCCACCTCGTCATGTGTAACCTAGAACCTTGGGCCGTTTCTTGTCTGTGGCTTTTGAGAAGGGCTTAGCCAGATTCCGGCAATCTGGGAGGGCGCACGGAGAGTCAGCCAGGAGACTGAGTATGTCTGAGCACCACGTCCTCCTGGGGCAATATGCTTCCTTCTGAGAGGCACCACCTTCGGTGACCCCCTTGGTGATTGACGTAGGCCATAGCCATGGCATTGTCCAACTGGATTCCCATCTGAGGTTCTCACAGAAGAAGAGGTATGCAACATTGAAGGGAGGCCTGAATTGTCCTGTGCTCCAGAATGTTGATGGGAAGGCGGGCTCCCTCCAAAGAATAAGTCCCCTGCATTCAAAAGGGCACCCAGGACTGATCTTTAGCCTGATAGGCTGATATGTACAGTGGGAATTTTTCAAGTCGTTGGAGGCAGGGTCTTGCCTGGGTCCAGCGCTGGGTCGGTGGGCTACCACGCTTGGGAGACTGAGGGGTGACATTCAGCTTGCGCAATACTGAAAATGTTAGAAATGGATGGACTCCACGGCAGGCACTGCTGAGATTTGAACTCAGGATCTCCTGTTTACTAGACAGGCGCTTTCACCAACTAAGCCACAGCGCCCCACTTGGGGGATAGCTCTTTGTGAGAATTTTTCAAATCTTTGGAGGCAAGGTCTTCCCTCAAGCTAGCACTGGGTTGGAAACCTACCACGCTTGGGAGACTCAAGGCTGCCATTAAGCTTGCGCAAAACTGAAAACGTTATAAATGGAAAGACTCCACGGCAGGCACTGCTGAGATTTGAACTCAGGATCTCCTGTTTACTAGACAGGCGCTTACACCAACTAAGCCACAGCGCCTCACGTGGTGCACATCCTTTGCAACCCAGTCAAGTGCAGAGTGGGTGCAGGGGGCAGTGCAGGGCGTAACAGGAATGCGGGGGCTGGAGCTGGGGGGTATTGGGGGGGGGCGGCTCGCACAGAAGTTAAAGCTGTGGACAGAGGGGAGTACAAAAGTGGGACAGGGTGGGTCTGACTGAGTGCAGAGGGGAGAGCTGTGGATTGGGCCGAGGAGGGGGCATGGAAGGGAGGTAGAATGTCTAGGTCCAGGTTGACAGTGCCTTTTTTTCTATGTGTACAAGACCTTTGTGCCATGAAATGCTTTACGTTAAGCACGTTTACATTGATTACGAACTAAACTACCGACGAGGATGGGATTCGAACCCATGCGTGCAGAGCACAATGGATTAGCAGTCCATTGCCTTAACCACTCGGCCACCTCGTCATGTGTAACCTAGAACCTTGGGCCGTTTCTTGTCTGTGGCTTTTGAGAAGGGCTTAGCCAGATTCCGGCAATCTGGGAGGGCGCACGGAGAGTCAGCCAGGAGACTGAGTATGTCTGAGCACCACGTCCTCCTGGGGCAATATGCTTCCTTCTGAGAGGCACCACCTTCGGTGACCCCCTTGGTGATTGACGTAGGCCATAGCCATGGCATTGTCCAACTGGATTCCCATCTGAGGTTCTCACAGAAGAAGAGGTATGCAACATTGAAGGGAGGCCTGAATTGTCCTGTGCTCCAGAATGTTGATGGGAAGGCGGGCTCCCTCCAAAGAATAAGTCCCCTGCATTCAAAAGGGCACCCAGGACTGATCTTTAGCCTGATAGGCTGATATGTACAGTGGGAATTTTTCAAGTCGTTGGAGGCAGGGTCTTGCCTGGGTCCAGCGCTGGGTCGGTGGGCTACCACGCTTGGGAGACTGAGGGGTGACATTCAGCTTGCGCAATACTGAAAATGTTAGAAATGGATGGACTCCACGGCAGGCACTGCTGAGATTTGAACTCAGGATCTCCTGTTTACTAGACAGGCGCTTTCACCAACTAAGCCACAGCGCCCCACTTGGGGGATAGCTCTTTGTGAGAATTTTTCAAATCTTTGGAGGCAAGGTCTTCCCTCAAGCTAGCACTGGGTTGGAAACCTACCACGCTTGGGAGACTCAAGGCTGCCATTAAGCTTGCGCAAAACTGAAAACGTTATAAATGGAAAGACTCCACGGCAGGCACTGCTGAGATTTGAACTCAGGATCTCCTGTATACTAGACAGGCGCTTTCACCAACTAAGCCACAGCGCCTCACGTGGTGCACATCCTTTGCAACCCAGTCAAGTGCAGAGTGGGTGCAGGGGGCAGTGCAGGGCGTAACAGGAATGCGGGGGCTGGAGCTGGGGGGTATTGGGGGGGGCGGCTCGCACAGAAGTTAAAGCTGTGGACAGAGGGGAGTACAGAAGTGGGACAGGGTGGGTCTGACTGAGTGCAGAGGGGAGAGCTGTGGATTGGGCCGAGGAGGGGGCATGGAAGGGAGGTAGAATGTCTAGGTCCAGGTTGACAGTGCCTTTTTTTCTATGTGTACAAGACCTTTGTGCCATGAAATGCTTTACGTTAAGCACGTTTACATTGATTACGAACTAAACTACCGACGAGGATGGGATTCGAACCCATGCGTGCAGAGCACAATGGATTAGCAGTCCATCGCCTTAACCACTCGGCCACCTCGTCATGTGTAACCTAGAACCTTGGGCCGTTTCTTGTCTGTGGCTTTTGAGAAGGGCTTAGCCAGATTCCGGCAATCTGGGAGGGCGCACGGAGAGTCAGCCAGGAGACTGAGTATGTCTGAGCACCACGTCCTCCTGGGGCAATATGCTTCCTTCTGAGAGGCACCACCTTCGGTGACCCCCTTGGTGATTGACGTAGGCCATAGCCATGGCATTGTCCAACTGGATTCCCATCTGAGGTTCTCACAGAAGAAGAGGTATGCAACATTGAAGGGAGGCCTGAATTGTCCTGTGCTCCAGAATGTTGATGGGAAGGCGGGCTCCCTCCAAAGAATAAGTCCCCTGCATTCAAAAGGGCACCCAGGACTGATCTTTAGCCTGATAGGCTGATATGTACAGTGGGAATTTTTCAAGTCGTTGGAGGCAGGGTCTTGCCTGGGTCCAGCGCTGGGTCGGTGGGCTACCACGCTTGGGAGACTGAGGGGTGACATTCAGCTTGCGCAATACTGAAAATGTTAGAAATGGATGGACTCCACGGCAGGCACTGCTGAGATTTGAACTCAGGATCTCCTGTTTACTAGACAGGCGCTTTCACCAACTAAGCCACAGCGCCCCACTTGGGGGATAGCTCTTTGTGAGAATTTTTCAAATCTTTGGAGGCAAGGTCTTCCCTCAAGCTAGCACTGGGTTGGAAACCTACCACGCTTGGGAGACTCAAGGCTGCCATTAAGCTTGCGCAAAACTGAAAACGTTATAAATGGAAAGACTCCACGGCAGGCACTGCTGAGATTTGAACTCAGGATCTCCTGTTTACTAGACAGGCGCTTTCACCAACTAAGCCACAGCGCCTCACGTGGTGCACATCCTTTGCAACCCAGTCAAGTGCAGAGTGGGTGCAGGGGGCAGTGCAGGGCGTAACAGGAATGCGGGGGCTGGAGCTGGGGGGTATTGGGGGGGGGGGGCGGCTCGCACAGAAGTTAAAGCTGTGGACAGAGGGGAGTACAAAAGTGGGACAGGGTGGGTCTGACTGAGTGCAGAGGGGAGAGCTGTGGATTGGGCCGAGGAGGGGGCATGGAAGGGAGGTAGAATGTCTAGGTCCAGGTTGACAGTGCCTTTTTTTCTATGTGTACAAGACCTTTGTGCCATGAAATGCTTTACGTTAAGCACGTTTACATTGATTACGAACTAAACTACCGACGAGGATGGGATTCGAACCCATGCGTGCAGAGCACAATGGATTAGCAGTCCATCGCCTTAACCACTCGGCCACCTCGTCATGTGTAACCTAGAACCTTGGGCCGTTTCTTGTCTGTGGCTTTTGAGAAGGGCTTAGCCAGATTCCGGCAATCTGGGAGGGCGCACGGAGAGTCAGCCAGGAGACTGAGTATGTCTGAGCACCACGTCCTCCTGGGGCAATATGCTTCCTTCTGAGAGGCACCACCTTCGGTGACCCCCTTGGTGATTGACGTAGGCCATAGCCATGGCATTGTCCAACTGGATTCCCATCTGAGGTTCTCACAGAAGAAGAGGTATGCAACATTGAAGGGAGGCCTGAATTGTCCTGTGCTCCAGAATGTTGATGGGAAGGCGGGCTCCCTCCAAAGAATAAGTCCCCTGCATTCAAAAGGGCACCCAGGACTGATCTTTAGCCTGATAGGCTGATATGTACAGTGGGAATTTTTCAAGTCGTTGGAGGCAGGGTCTTGCCTGGGTCCAGCGCTGGGTCGGTGGGCTACCACACTTGGGAGACTGAGGGGTGACATTCAGCTTGCGCAATACTGAAAATGTTAGAAATGGATGGACACCACGGCAGGCACTGCTGAGATTTGAACTCAGGATCTCCTGTTTACTAGACAGGCGCTTTCACCAACTAAGCCACAGCGCCTCACGTGGTGCACATCCTTTGCAACCCAGTCAAGTGCAGAGTGGGTGCAGGGGGCAGTGCAGGGCGTAACAGGAATGCGGGGGCTGGAGCTGGGGGGTATTGGGGGGGGCGGCTCGCACAGAAGTTAAAGCTGTGGACAGAGGGGAGTACAAAAGTGGGACAGGGTGGGTCTGACTGAGTGCAGAGGGGAGAGCTGTGGATTGGGCCGAGGAGGGGGCATGGAAGGGAGGTAGAATGTCTAGGTCCAGGTTGACAGTGCCTTTTTTTCTATGTGTACAAGACCTTTGTGCCATGAAATGCTTTACGTTAAGCACGTTTACATTGATTACGAACTAAACTACCGACGAGGATGGGATTCGAACCCATGCGTGCAGAGCACAATGGATTAGCAGTCCATCGCCTTAACCACTCGGCCACCTCGTCATGTGTAACCTAGAACCTTGGGCCGTTTCTTGTCTGTGGCTTTTGAGAAGGGCTTAGCCAGATTCTGGCAATCTGGGAGGGCGCACGGAGAGTCAGCCAGGAGACTGAGTATGTCTGAGCACCACGTCCTCCTGGGGCAATATGCTTCCTTCTGAGAGGCACCACCTTCGGTGACCCCCTTGGTGATTGACGTAGGCCATAGCCATGGCATTGTCCAACTGGATTCCCATCTGAGGTTCTCACAGAAGAAGAGGTATGCAACATTGAAGGGAGGCCTGAATTGTCCTGTGCTCCAGAATGTTGATGGGAAGGCGGGCTCCCTCCAAAGAATAAGTCCCCTGCATTCAAAAGGGCACCCAGGACTGATCTTTAGCCTGATAGGCTGATATGTACAGTGGGAATTTTTCAAGTCGTTGGAGGCAGGGTCTTGCCTGGGTCCAGCGCTGGGTCGGTGGGCTACCACGCTTGGGAGACTGAGGGGTGACATTCAGCTTGCGCAATACTGAAAATGTTAGAAATGGATGGACTCCACGGCAGGCACTGCTGAGATTTGAACTCAGGATCTCCTGTTTACTAGACAGGCGCTTTCACCAACTAAGCCACAGCGCCCCACTTGGGGGATAGCTCTTTGTGAGAATTTTTCAAATCTTTGGAGGCAAGGTCTTCCCTCAAGCTAGCACTGGGTTGGAAACCTACCACGCTTGGGAGACTCAAGGCTGCCATTAAGCTTGCGCAAAACTGAAAACGTTATAAATGGAAAGACTCCACGGCAGGCACTGCTGAGATTTGAACTCAGGATCTCCTGTTTACTAGACAGGCGCTTTCACCAACTAAGCCACAGCGCCTCACGTGGTGCACATCCTTTGCAACCCAGTCAAGTGCAGAGTGGGTGCAGGGGGACAGTGCAGGGCGTAACAGGAATGCGGGGGCTGGAGCTGGGGGGTATTGGGGGGGGCGGCTCGCACAGAAGTTAAAGCTGTGGACAGAGGGGAGTACAAAAGTGGGACAGGGTGGGTCTGACTGAGTGCAGAGGGGAGAGCTGTGGATTGGGCCGAGGAGGGGGCATGGAAGGGAGGTAGAATGTCTAGGTCCAGGTTGACAGTGCCTTTTTTTCTATGTGTACAAGACCTTTGTGCCATGAAATGCTTTACGTTAAGCACGTTTACATTGATTACGAACTAAACTACCAACGAGGATGGGATTCGAACCCATGCGTGCAGAGCACAATGGATTAGCAGTCCATCGCCTTAACCACTTGGCCACCTCGTCATGTATAACCTAGAACCTTGGGCCGTTTCTTGTCTGTGGCTTTTGAGAAGGGCTTAGCCAGATTCCGGCAATCTGGGAGGGCGCACGGAGAGTCAGCCAGGAGACTGAGTATGTCTGAGCACCACGTCCTCCTGGGGCAATATGCTTCCTTCTGAGAGGCACCACCTTCGGTGACCCCCTTGGTGATTGACGTAGGCCATAGCCATGGCATTGTCCAACTGGATTCCCATCTGAGGTTCTCACAGAAGAAGAGGTATGCAACATTGAAGGGAGGCCTGAATTGTCCTGTGCTCCAGAATGTTGATGGGAAGGCGGGCTCCCTCCAAAGAATAAGTCCCCTGCATTCAAAAGGGCACCCAGGACTGATCTTTAGCCTGATAGGCTGATATGTACAGTGGGAATTTTTCAAGTCGTTGGAGGCAGGGTCTTGCCTGGGTCCAGCGCTGGGTCGGTGGGCTACCACGCTTGGGAGACTGAGGGGTGACATTCAGCTTGCGCAATACTGAAAATGTTAGAAATGGATGGACTCCACGGCAGGCACTGCTGAGATTTGAACTCAGGATCTCCTGTTTACTAGACAGGCGCTTTCACCAACTAAGCCACAGCGCCCCACTTGGGGGATAGCTCTTTGTGAGAATTTTTCAAATCTTTGGAGGCAAGGTCTTCCCTCAAGCTAGCACTGGGTTGGAAACCTACCACGCTTGGGAGACTCAAGGCTGCCATTAAGCTTGCGCAAAACTGAAAACGTTATAAATGGAAAGACTCCACGGCAGGCACTGCTGAGATTTGAACTCAGGATCTCCTGTTTACTAGACAGGCGCTTTCACCAACTAAGCCACAGCGCCTCACGTGGTGCACATCCTTTGCAACCCAGTCAAGTGCAGAGTGGGTGCAGGGGGCAGTGCAGGGCGTAACAGGAATGCGGGGGCTGGAGCTGGGGGGTATTGGGGGGGGCGGCTCGCACAGAAGTTAAAGCTGTGGACAGAGGGGAGTACAAAAGTGGGACAGGGTGGGTCTGACTGAGTGCAGAGGGGAGAGCTGTGGATTGGGCCGAGGAGGGGGCATGGAAGGGAGGTAGAATGTCTAGGTCCAGGTTGACAGTGCCTTTTTTTCTATGTGTACAAGACCTTTGTGCCATGAAATGCTTTACGTTAAGCACGTTTACATTGATTACGAACTAAACTACCGACGAGGATGGGATTCGAACCCATGCGTGCAGAGCACAATGGATTAGCAGTCCATCGCCTTAACCACTCGACCACCTCGTCATGTGTAACCTAGAACCTTGGGCCGTTTCTTGTCTGTGGCTTTTGAGAAGGGCTTAGCCAGATTCCGGCAATCTGGGAGGGCGCACGGAGAGTCAGCCAGGAGACTGAGTATGTCTGAGCACCACGTCCTCCTGGGGCAATATGCTTCCTTCTGAGAGGCACCACCTTCGGTGACCCCCTTGGTGATTGACGTAGGCCATAGCCATGGCATTGTCCAACTGGATTCCCATCTGAGGTTCTCACAGAAGAAGAGGTATGCAACATTGAAGGGAGGCCTGAATTGTCCTGTGCTCCAGAATGTTGATGGGAAGGCGGGCTCCCTCCAAAGAATAAGTCCCCTGCATTCAAAAGGGCACCCAGGACTGATCTTTAGCCTGATAGGCTGATATGTACAGTGGGAATTTTTCAAGTCGTTGGAGGCAGGGTCTTGCCTGGGTCCAGCGCTGGGTCGGTGGGCTACCACGCTTGGGAGACTGAGGGGTGACATTCAGCTTGCGCAATACTGAAAATGTTAGAAATGGATGGACTCCACGGCAGGCACTGCTGAGATTTGAACTCAGGATCTCCTGTTTACTAGACAGGCGCTTTCACCAACTAAGCCACAGCGCCCCACTTGGGGGATAGCTCTTTGTGAGAATTTTTCAAATCTTTGGAGGCAAGGTCTTCCCTCAAGCTAGCACTGGGTTGGAAACCTACCACGCTTGGGAGACTCAAGGCTGCCATTAAGCTTGCGCAAAACTGAAAACGTTATAAATGGAAAGACTCCACGGCAGGCACTGCTGAGATTTGAACTCAGGATCTCCTGTTTACTAGACAGGCGCTTTCACCAACTAAGCCACAGCGCCTCACGTGGTGCACATCCTTTGCAACCCAGTCAAGTGCAGAGTGGGTGCAGGGGGCAGTGCAGGGCGTAACAGGAATGCGGGGGCTGGAGCTGGGGGGTATTGGGGGGGGGGCGGCTCGCACAGAAGTTAAAGCTGTGGACAGAGGGGAGTACAAAAGTGGGACAGGGTGGGTCTGACTGAGTGCAGAGGGGAGAGCTGTGGATTGGGCCGAGGAGGGGGCATGGAAGGGAGGTAGAATGTCTAGGTCCAGGTTGACAGTGCCTTTTTTTCTATGTGTACAAGACCTTTGTGCCATGAAATGCTTTACATTAAGCACGTTTACATTGATTACGAACTAAACTACCGACGAGGATGGGATTCGAACCCATGCGTGCAGAGCACAATGGATTAGCAGTCCATCGCCTTAACCACTCGGCCACCTCGTCATGTGTAACCTAGAACCTTGGGCCGTTTCTTGTCTGTGGCTTTTGAGAAGGGCTTAGCCAGATTCCGGCAATCTGGGAGGGCGCACGGAGAGTCAGCCAGGAGACTGAGTATGTCTGAGCACCACGTCCTCCTGGGGCAATATGCTTCCTTCTGAGAGGCACCACCTTCGGTGACCCCCTTGGTGATTGACGTAGGCCATAGCCATGGCATTGTCCAACTGGATTCCCATCTGAGGTTCTCACAGAAGAAGAGGTATGCAACATTGAAGGGAGGCCTGAATTGTCCTGTGCTCCAGAATGTTGATGGGAAGGCGGGCTCCCTCCAAAGAATAAGTCCCCTGCATTCAAAAGGGCACCCAGGACTGATCTTTAGCCTGATAGGCTGATATGTACAGTGGGAATTTTTCAAGTCGTTGGAGGCAGGGTCTTGCCTGGGTCCAGCGCTGGGTCGGTGGGCTACCACGCTTGGGAGACTGAGGGGTGACATTCAGCTTGCGCAATACTGAAAATGTTAGAAATGGATGGACTCCACGGCAGGCACTGCTGAGATTTGAACTCAGGATCTCCTGTTTACTAGACAGGCGCTTTCACCAACTAAGCCACAGCGCCCCACTTGGGGGATAGCTCTTTGTGAGAATTTTTCAAATCTTTGGAGGCAAGGTCTTCCCTCAAGCTAGCACTGGGTTGGAAACCTACCACGCTTGGGAGACTCAAGGCTGCCATTAAGCTTGCGCAAAACTGAAAACGTTATAAATGGAAAGACTCCACGGCAGGCACTGCTGAGATTTGAACTCAGGATCTCCTGTTTACTAGACAGGCGCTTTCACCAACTAAGCCACAGCGCCTCACGTGGTGCACATCCTTTGCAACCCAGTCAAGTGCAGAGTGGGTGCAGGGGGCAGTGCAGGGCGTAACAGGAATGCGGGGGGTGGAGCTGGGGGGTATTGGGGGGGGCGGCTCGCACAGAAGATAAAGCTGTGGACAGAGGGGAGTACAAAAGTGGGACAGGGTGGGTCTGACTGAGTGCAGAGGGGAGAGCTGTGGATTGGGCCGAGGAGGGGGCATGGAAGGGAGGTAGAATGTCTAGGTCCAGGTTGACAGTGCCTTTTTTTCTATGTGTACAAGACCTTTGTGCCATGAAATGCTTTACGTTAAGCACGTTTACATTGATTAAGAACTAAACTACCGACGAGGATGGGATTCGAACCCATGCGTGCAGAGCACAATGGATTAGCAGTCCATCGCCTTAACCACTCGGCCACCTCGTCATGTGTAACCTAGAACCTTGGGCCGTTTCTTGTCTGTGGCTTTTGAGAAGGGCTTAGCCAGATTCCGGCAATCTGGGAGGGCGCACGGAGAGTCAGCCAGGAGACTGAGTATGTCTGAGCACCACGTCCTCCTGGGGCAATATGCTTCCTTCTGAGAGGCACCACCTTCGGTGACCCCCTTGGTGATTGACGTAGGCCATAGCCATGGCATTGTCCAACTGGATTCCCATCTGAGGTTCTCACAGAAGAAGAGGTATGCAACATTGAAGGGAGGCCTGAATTGTCCTGTGCTCCAGAATGTTGATGGGAAGGCGGGCTCCCTCCAAAGAATAAGTCCCCTGCATTCAAAAGGGCACCCAGGACTGATCTTTAGCCTGATAGGCTGATATGTACAGTGGGAATTTTTCAAGTCGTTGGAGGCAGGGTCTTGCCTGGGTCCAGCGCTGGGTCGGTGGGCTACCACGCTTGGGAGACTCAAGGCTGCCATTAAGCTTGCGCAAAACTGAAAACGTTATAAATGGAAAGACTCCACGGCAGGCACTGCTGAGATTTGAACTCAGGATCTCCTGTTTACTAGACAGGCGCTTTCACCAACTAAGCCACAGCGCCCCACTTGGGGGATAGCTCTTTGTGAGAATTTTTCAAATCTTTGGAGGCAAGGTCTTCCCTCAAGCTAGCACTGGGTTGGAAACCTACCACGCTTGGGAGACTCAAGGCTGCCATTAAGCTTGCGCAAAACTGAAAACGTTATAAATGGAAAGACTCCACGGCAGGCACTGCTGAGATTTGAACTCAGGATCTCCTGTTTACTAGACAGGCGCTTTCACCAACTAAGCCACAGCGCCTCACGTGGTGCACATCCTTTGCAACCCAGTCAAGTGCAGAGTGGGTGCAGGGGGCAGTGCAGGGCGTAACAGGAATGCGGGGGCTGGAGCTGGGGGGTATTGGGGGGGGCGGCTCGCACAGAAGTTAAAGCTGTGGACAGAGGGGAGTACAAAAGTGGGACAGGGTGGGTCTGACTGAGTGCAGAGGGGAGAGCTGTGGATTGGGCCGAGGAGGGGGCATGGAAGGGAGGTAGAATGTCTAGGTCCAGGTTGACAGTGCCTTTTTTTCTATGTGTACAAGACCTTTGTGCCATGAAATGCTTTACGTTAAGCACGTTTACATTGATTACGAACTAAACTACCGACGAGGATGGGATTCGAACCCATGCGTGCAGAGCACAATGGATTAGCAGTCCATCGCCTTAACCACTCGGCCACCTCGTCATGTGTAACCTGGAACCTTGGGCCGTTTCTTGTCTGTGGCTTTTGAGAAGGGCTTAGCCAGATTCCGGCAATCTGGGAGGGCGCACGGAGAGTCAGCCAGGAGACTGAGTATGTCTGAGCACCACGTCCTCCTGGGGCAATATGCTTCCTTCTGAGAGGCACCACCTTCGGTGACCCCCTTGGTGATTGACGTAGGCCATAGCCATGGCATTGTCCAACTGGATTCCCATCTGAGGTTCTCACAGAAGAAGAGGTATGCAACATTGAAGGGAGGCCTGAATTGTCCTGTGCTCCAGAATGTTGATGGGAAGGCGGGCTCCCTCCAAAGAATAAGTCCCCTGCATTCAAAAGGGCACCCAGGACTGATCTTTAGCCTGATAGGCTGATATGTACAGTGGGAATTTTTCAAGTCGTTGGAGGCAGGGTCTTGCCTGGGTCCAGCGCTGGGTCGGTGGGCTACCACGCTTGGGAGACTGAGGGGTGACATTCAGCTTGCGCAATACTGAAAATGTTAGAAATGGATGGACTCCACGGCAGGCACTGCTGAGATTTGAACTCAGGATCTCCTGTTTACTAGACAGGCACTTTCACCAACTAAGCCACAGCGCCCCACTTGGGGGATAGCTCTTTGTGAGAATTTTTCAAATCTTTGGAGGCAAGGTCTTCCCTCAAGCTAGCACTGGGTTGGAAACCTACCACGCTTGGGAGACTCAAGGCTGCCATTAAGCTTGCGCAAAACTGAAAACGTTATAAATGGAAAGACTCCACGGCAGGCACTGCTGAGATTTGAACTCAGGATCTCCTGTTTACTAGACAGGCGCTTTCACCAACTAAGCCACAGCGCCTCACGTGGTGCACATCCTTTGCAACCCAGTCAAGTGCAGAGTGGGTGCAGGGGGCAGTGCAGGGCGTAACAGGAATGCGGGGGCTGGAGCTGGGGGGTATTGGGGGGGGCGGCTCGCACAGAAGTTAAAGCTGTGGACAGAGGGGAGTACAAAAGTGGGACAGGGTGGGTCTGACTGAGTGCAGAGGGGAGAGCTGTGGATTGGGCCGAGGAGGGGGCATGGAAGGGAGGTAGAATGTCTAGGTCCAGGTTGACAGTGCCTTTTTTTCTATGTGTACAAGACCTTTGTGCCATGAAATGCTTTACGTTAAGCACGTTTACATTGATTACGAACTAAACTACCGACGAGGATGGGATTCGAACCCATGCGTGCAGAGCATAATGGATTAGCAGTCCATCGCCTTAACCACTCGGCCACCTCGTCATGTGTAACCTAGAACCTTGGGCCGTTTCTTGTCTGTGGCTTTTGAGAAGGGCTTAGCCAGATTCCGGCAATCTGGGAGGGCGCACGGAGAGTCAGCCAGGAGACTGAGTATGTCTGAGCACCACGTCCTCCTGGGGCAATATGCTTCCTTCTGAGAGGCACCACCTTCGGTGACCCCCTTGGTGATTGACGTAGGCCATAGCCATGGCATTGTCCAACTGGATTCCCATCTGAGGTTCTCACAGAAGAAGAGGTATGCAACATTGAAGGGAGGCCTGAATTGTCCTGTGCTCCAGAATGTTGATGGGAAGGCGGGCTCCCTCCAAAGAATAAGTCCCCTGCATTCAAAAGGGCACCCAGGACTGATCTTTAGCCTGATAGGCTGATATGTACAGTGGGAATTTTTCAAGTCGTTGGAGGCAGGGTCTTGCCTGGGTCCAGCGCTGGGTCGGTGGGCTACCACGCTTGGGAGACTGAGGGGTGACATTCAGCTTGCGCAATACTGAAAATGTTAGAAATGGATGGACTCCACGGCAGGCACTGCTGAGATTTGAACTCAGGATCTCCTGTTTACTAGACAGGCGCTTTCACCAACTAAGCCACAGCGCCCCACTTGGGGGATAGCTCTTTGTGAGAATTTTTCAAATCTTTGGAGGCAAGGTCTTCCCTCAAGCTAGCACTGGGTTGGAAACCTACCACGCTTGGGAGACTCAAGGCTGCCATTAAGCTTGCGCAAAACTGAAAACGTTATAAATGGAAAGACTCCACGGCAGGCACTGCTGAGATTTGAACTCAGGATCTCCTGTTTACTAGACAGGCGCTTTCACCAACTAAGCCACAGCGCCTCACGTGGTGCACATCCTTTGCAACCCAGTCAAGTGCAGAGTGGGTGCAGGGGGCAGTGCAGGGCGTAACAGGAATGCGGGGGCTGGAGCTGGGGGGTATTGGGGGGGGGCGGCTCGCACAGAAGTTAAAGCTGTGGACAGAGGGGAGTACAAAAGTGGGACAGGGTGGGTCTGACTGAGTGCAGAGGGGAGAGCTGTGGATTGGGCCGAGGAGGGGGCATGGAAGGGAGGTAGAATGTCTAGGTCCAGGTTGACAGTGCCTTTTTTTCTATGTGTACAAGACCTTTGTGCCATGAAATGCTTTACGTTAAGCACGTTTACATTGATTACGAACTAAACTACCGACGAGGATGGGATTCGAATCCATGCGTGCAGAGCACAATGGATTAGCAGTCCATCGCCTTAACCACTCGGCCACCTCGTCATGTGTAACCTAGAACCTTGGGCCGTTTCTTGTCTGTGGCTTTTGAGAAGGGCTTAGCCAGATTCCGGCAATCTGGGAGGGCGCACGGAGAGTCAGCCAGGAGACTGAGTATGTCTGAGCACCACGTCCTCCTGGGGCAATATGCTTCCTTCTGAGAGGCACCACCTTCGGTGACCCCATTGGTGATTGACGTAGGCCATAGCCATGGCATTGTCCAACTGGATTCCCATCTGAGGTTCTCACAGAAGAAGAGGTATGCAACATTGAAGGGAGGCCTGAATTGTCCTGTGCTCCAGAATGTTGATGGGAAGGCGGGCTCCCTCCAAAGAATAAGTCCCCTGCATTCAAAAGGGCACCCAGGACTGATCTTTAGCCTGATAGGCTGATATGTACAGTGGGAATTTTTCAAGTCGTTGGAGGCAGGGTCTTGCCTGGGTCCAGCGCTGGGTCGGTGGGCTACCACGCTTGGGAGACTGAGGGGTGACATTCAGCTTGCGCAATACTGAAAATGTTAGAAATGGATGGACTCCACGGCAGGCACTGCTGAGATTTGAACTCAGGATCTCCTGTTTACTAGACAGGCACTTTCACCAACTAAGCCACAGCGCCCCACTTGGGGGATAGCTCTTTGTGAGAATTTTTCAAATCTTTGGAGGCAAGGTCTTCCCTCAAGCTAGCACTGGGTTGGAAACCTACCACGCTTGGGAGACTCAAGGCTGCCATTAAGCTTGCGCAAAACTGAAAACGTTATAAATGGAAAGACTCCACGGCAGGCACTGCTGAGATTTGAACTCAGGATCTCCTGTTTACTAGACAGGCGCTTTCACCAACTAAGCCACAGCGCCTCACGTGGTGCACATCCTTTGCAACCCAGTCAAGTGCAGAGTGGGTGCAGGGGGCGGTGCAGGGGGCAGTGCAGGGCGTAACAGGAATGCGGGGGCTGGAGCTGGGGGGTATTGGGGGGGGCGGCTCGCACAGAAGTTAAAGCTGTGGACAGAGGGGAGTACAAAAGTGGGACAGGGTGGGTCTGACTGAGTGCAGAGGGGAGAGCTGTGGATTGGGCCGAGGAGGGGGCATGGAAGGGAGGTAGAATGTCTAGGTCCAGGTTGACAGTGCCTTTTTTTCTATGTGTACAAGACCTTTGTGCCATGAAATGCTTTACGTTAAGCACGTTTACATTGATTACGAACTAAACTACCGACGAGGATGGGATTCGAACCCATGCGTGCAGAGCACAATGGATTAGCAGTCCATCGCCTTAACCACTCGGCCACCTCGTCATGTGTAACCTAGAACCTTGGGCCGTTTCTTGTCTGTGGCTTTTGAGAAGGGCTTAGCCAGATTCCGGCAATCTGGGAGGGCGCACGGAGAGTCAGCCAGGAGACTGAGTATGTCTGAGCACCACGTCCTCCTGGGGCAATATGCTTCCTTCTGAGAGGCACCACCTTCGGTGACCCCCTTGGTGATTGACGTAGGCCATAGCCATGGCATTGTCCAACTGGATTCCCATCTGAGGTTCTCACAGAAGAAGAGGTATGCAACATTGAAGGGAGGCCTGAATTGTCCTGTGCTCCAGAATGTTGATGGGAAGGCGGGCTCCCTCCAAAGAATAAGTCCCCTGCATTCAAAAGGGCACCCAGGACTGATCTTTAGCCTGATAGGCTGATATGTACAGTGGGAATTTTTCAAGTCGTTGGAGGCAGGGTCTTGCCTGGGTCCAGCGCTGGGTCGGTGGGCTACCACGCTTGGGAGACTGAGGGGTGACATTCAGCTTGCGCAATACTGAAAATGTTAGAAATGGATGGACTCCACGGCAGGCACTGCTGAGATTTGAACTCAGGATCTCCTGTTTACTAGACAGGCGCTTTCACCAACTAAGCCACAGCGCCCCACTTGGGGGATAGCTCTTTGTGAGAATTTTTCAAATCTTTGGAGGCAAGGTCTTCCCTCAAGCTAGCACTGGGTTGGAAACCTACCACGCTTGGGAGACTCAAGGCTGCCATTAAGCTTGCGCAAAACTGAAAACGTTATAAATGGAAAGACTCCACGGCAGGCACTGCTGAGATTTGAACTCAGGATCTCCTGTTTACTAGACAGGCGCTTTCACCAACTAAGCCACAGCGCCTCACGTGGTGCACATCCTTTGCAACCCAGTCAAGTGCAGAGTGGGTGCAGGGGGCAGTGCAGGGCGTAACAGGAATGCGGGGGCTGGAGCTGGGGGGTATTGGGGGGGGGCGGCTCGCACAGAAGTTAAAGCTGTGGACAGAGGGGAGTACAAAAGTGGCACAGGGTGGGTCTGACTGAGTGCAGAGGGGAGAGCTGTGGATTGGGCCGAGGAGGGGGCATGGAAGGGAGGTAGAATGTCTAGGTCCAGGTTGACAGTGCCTTTTTTTCTATGTGTACAAGACCTTTGTGCCATGAAATGCTTTACGTTAAGCACGTTTACATTGATTACGAACTAAACTACCGACGAGGATGGGATTCGAACCCATGCGTGCAGAGCACAATGGATTAGCAGTCCATCGCCTTAACCACTCGGCCACCTCGTCATGTGTAACCTAGAACCTTGGGCCGTTTCTTGTCTGTGGCTTTTGAGAAGGGCTTAGCCAGATTCCGGCAATCTGGGAGGGCGCACGGAGAGTCAGCCAGGAGACTGAGTATGTCTGAGCACCACGTCCTCCTGGGGCAATATGCTTCCTTCTGAGAGGCACCACCTTCGGTGACCCCCTTGGTGATTGACGTAGGCCATAGCCATGGCATTGTCCAACTGGATTCCCATCTGAGGTTCTCACAGAAGAAGAGGTATGCAACATTGAAGGGAGGCCTGAATTGTCCTGTGCTCCAGAATGTTGATGGGAAGGCGGGCTCCCTCCAAAGAATAAGTCCCCTGCATTCAAAAGGGCACCCAGGACTGATCTTTAGCCTGATAGGCTGATATGTACAGTGGGAATTTTTCAAGTCGTTGGAGGCAGGGTCTTGCCTGGGTCCAGCGCTGGGTCGGTGGGCTACCACGCTTGGGAGACTGAGGGGTGACATTCAGCTTGCGCAATACTGAAAATGTTAGAAATGGATGGACTCCACGGCAGGCACTGCTGAGATTTGAACTCAGGATCTCCTGTTTACTAGACAGGCGCTTTCACCAAATAAGCCACAGCGCCCCACTTGGGGGATAGCTCTTTGTGAGAATTTTTCAAATCTTTGGAGGCAAGGTCTTCCCTCAAGCTAGCACTGGGTTGGAAACCTACCACGCTTGGGAGACTCAAGGCTGCCATTAAGCTTGCGCAAAACTGAAAACGTTATAAATGGAAAGACTCCACGGCAGGCACTGCTGAGATTTGAACTCAGGATCTCCTGTTTACTAGACAGGCGCTTTCACCAACTAAGCCACAGCGCCTCACGTGGTGCACATCCTTTGCAACCCAGTCAAGTGCAGAGTGGGTGCAGGGGGCAGTGCAGGGCGTAACAGGAATGCGGGGGCTGGAGCTGGGGGGTATTGGGGGGGGCGGCTCGCACAGAAGTTAAAGCTGTGGACAGAGGGGAGTACAAAAGTGGCACAGGGTGGGTCTGACTGAGTGCAGAGGGGAGAGCTGTGGATTGGGCCGAGGAGGGGGCATGGAAGGGAGGTAGAATGTCTAGGTCCAGGTTGACAGTGCCTTTTTTTCTATGTGTACAAGACCTTTGTGCCATGAAATGCTTTACGTTAAGCACGTTTACATTGATTACGAACTAAACTACCGACGAGGATGGGATTCGAACCCATGCGTGCAGAGCACAATGGATTAGCAGTCCATCGCCTTAACCACTCGGCCACCTCGTCATGTGTAACCTAGAACCTTGGGCCGTTTCTTGTCTGTGGCTTTTGAGAAGGGCTTAGCCAGATTCCGGCAATCTGGGAGGGCGCACGGAGAGTCAGCCAGGAGACTGAGTATGTCTGAGCACCACGTCCTCCTGGGGCAATATGCTTCCTTCTGAGAGGCACCACCTTCGGTGACCCCCTTGGTGATTGACGTAGGCCATAGCCATGGCATTGTCCAACTGGATTCCCATCTGAGGTTCTCACAGAAGAAGAGGTATGCAACATTGAAGGGAGGCCTGAATTGTCCTGTGCTCCAGAATGTTGATGGGAAGGCGGGCTCCCTCCAAAGAATAAGTCCCCTGCATTCAAAAGGGCACCCAGGACTGATCTTTAGCCTGATAGGCTGATATGTACAGTGGGAATTTTTCAAGTCGTTGGAGGCAGGGTCTTGCCTGGGTCCAGCGCTGGGTCGGTGGGCTACCACGCTTGGGAGACTGAGGGGTGACATTCAGCTTGCGCAATACTGAAAATGTTAGAAATGGATGGACTCCACGGCAGGCACTGCTGAGATTTGAACTCAGGATCTCCTGTTTACTAGACAGGCGCTTTCACCAAATAAGCCACAGCGCCCCACTTGGGGGATAGCTCTTTGTGAGAATTTTTCAAATCTTTGGAGGCAAGGTCTTCCCTCAAGCTAGCACTGGGTTGGAAACCTACCACGCTTGGGAGACTCAAGGCTGCCATTAAGCTTGCGCAAAACTGAAAACGTTATAAATGGAAAGACTCCACGGCAGGCACTGCTGAGATTTGAACTCAGGATCTCCTGTTTACTAGACAGGCGCTTTCACCAACTAAGCCACAGCGCCTCACGTGGTGCACATCCTTTGCAACCCAGTCAAGTGCAGAGTGGGTGCAGGGGGCAGTGCAGGGCGTAACAGGAATGCGGGGGCTGGAGCTGGGGGGTATTGGGGGGGGCGGCTCGCACAGAAGTTAAAGCTGTGGACAGAGGGGAGTACAAAAGTGGGACAGGGTGGGTCTGACTGAGTGCAGAGGGGAGAGCTGTGGATTGGGCCGAGGAGGGGGCATGGAAGGGAGGTAGAATGTCTAGGTCCAGGTTGACAGTGCCTTTTTTTCTATGTGTACAAGACCTTTGTGCCATGAAATGCTTTACGTTAAGCACGTTTACATTGATTACGAACTAAACTACCGACGAGGATGGGATTCGAACCCATGCGTGCAGAGCACAATGGATTAGCAGTCCATCGCCTTAACCACTCGGCCACCTCGTCATGTGTAACCTAGAACCTTGGGCCGTTTCTTGTCTGTGGCTTTTGAGAAGGGCTTAGCCAGATTCCGGCAATCTGGGAGGGCGCACGGAGAGTCAGCCAGGAGACTGAGTATGTCTGAGCACCACGTCCTCCTGGGGCAATATGCTTCCTTCTGAGAGGCACCACCTTCGGTGACCCCCTTGGTGATTGACGTAGGCCATAGCCATGGCATTGTCCAACTGGATTCCCATCTGAGGTTCTCACAGAAGAAGAGGTATGCAACATTGAAGGGAGGCCTGAATTGTCCTGTGCTCCAGAATGTTGATGGGAAGGCGGGCTCCCTCCAAAGAATAAGTCCCCTGCATTCAAAAGGGCACCCAGGACTGATCTTTAGCCTGATAGGCTGATATGTACAGTGGGAATTTTTCAAGTCGTTGGAGGCAGGGTCTTGCCTGGGTCCAGCGCTGGGTCGGTGGGCTACCACGCTTGGGAGACTGAGGGGTGACATTCAGCTTGCGCAATACTGAAAATGTTAGAAATGGATGGACTCCACGGCAGGCACTGCTGAGATTTGAACTCAGGATCTCCTGTTTACTAGACAGGCGCTTTCACCAACTAAGCCACAGCGCCCCACTTGGGGGATAGCTCTTTGTGAGAATTTTTCAAATCTTTGGAGGCAAGGTCTTCCCTCAAGCTAGCACTGGGTTGGAAACCTACCACGCTTGGGAGACTCAAGGCTGCCATTAAGCTTGCGCAAAACTGAAAACGTTATAAATGGAAAGACTCCACGGCAGGCACTGCTGAGATTTGAACTCAGGATCTCCTGTTTACTAGACAGGCGCTTTCACCAACTAAGCCACAGCGCCTCACGTGGTGCACATCCTTTGCAACCCAGTCAAGTGCAGAGTGGGTGCAGGGGGCAACAGGAATGCGGGGGCTGGAGCTGGGGGGTATTGGGGGGGGGTGGCTCGCACAGAAGTTAAAGCTGTGGACAGAGGGGAGTACACAAGTGGGACAGGGTGGGTCTGACTGAGTGCAGAGGGGAGAGCTGTGGATTGGGCCGAGGAGGGGGCATGGAAGGGAGGTAGAATGTCTAGGTCCAGGTTGACAGTGCCTTTTTTTCTATGTGTACAAGACCTTTGTGCCATGAAATGCTTTACGTTAAGCACGTTTACATTGATTACGAACTAAACTACCGACGAGGATGGGATTCGAACCCATGCGTGCAGAGCACAATGGATTAGCAGTCCATCGCCTTAACCACTCGGCCACCTCGTCATGTGTAACCTAGAACCTTGGGCCGTTTCTTGTCTGTGGCTTTTGAGAAGGGCTTAGCCAGATTCCGGCAATCTGGGAGGGCGCACGGAGAGTCTGCCAGGAGTCTGAGTATGTCTGAGCACCACGTCCTCCTGGGGCAATATGCTTCCTTCTGAGAGGCACCACCTTCGGTGACCCCCTTGGTGATTGACGTAGGCCATAGCCATGGCATTGTCCAACTGGATTCCCATCTGAGGTTCTCACAGAAGAAGAGGTATGCAACATTGAAGGGAGGCCTGAATTGTCCTGTGCTCCAGAATGTTGATGGGAAGGCGGGCTCCCTCCAAAGAATAAGTCCCCTGCATTCAAAAGGGCACCCAGGACTGATCTTTAGCCTGATAGGCTGATATGTACAGTGGGAATTTTTCAAGTCGTTGGAGGCAGGGTCTTGCCTGGGTCCAGCGCTGGGTCGGTGGGCTACCACGCTTGGGAGACTGAGGGGTGACATTCAGCTTGCGCAATACTGAAAATGTTAGAAATGGATGGACTCCACGGCAGGCACTGCTGAGATTTGAACTCAGGATCTCCTGTTTACTAGACAGGCGCTTTCACCAACTAAGCCACAGCGCCCCACTTGGGGGATAGCTCTTTGTGAGAATTTTTCAAATCTTTGGAGGCAAGGTCTTCCCTCAAGCTAGCACTGGGTTGGAAACCTACCACGCTTGGGAGACTCAAGGCTGCCATTAAGCTTGCGCAAAACTGAAAACGTTATAAATGGAAAGACTCCACGGCAGGCACTGCTGAGATTTGAACTCAGGATCTCCTGTTTACTAGACAGGCGCTTTCACCAACTAAGCCACAGCGCCTCACGTGGTGCACATCCTTTGCAACCCAGTCAAGTGCAGAGTGGGTGCAGGGGGCAGTGCAGGGCGTAACAGGAATGCGGGGGCTGGAGCTGGGGGGTATTGGGGGGGCGGCTCGCACAGAAGTTAAAGCTGTGGACAGAGGGGAGTACAAAAGTGGGACAGGGTGGGTCTGACTGAGTGCAGAGGGGAGAGCTATGGATTGGGCCGAGGAGGGGGCATGGAAGGGAGGTAGAATGTCTAGGTCCAGGTTGACAGTGCCTTTTTTTCTATGTGTACAAGACCTTTGTGCCATGAAATGCTTTACGTTAAGCACGTTTACATTGATTACGAACTAAACTACCGACGAGGATGGGATTCGAACCCATGCGTGCAGAGCACAATGGATTAGCAGTCCATCGCCTTAACCACTCGGCCACCTCGTCATGTGTAACCTAGAACCTTGGGCCGTTTCTTGTCTGTGGCTTTTGAGAAGGGCTTAGCCAGATTCCGGCAATCTGGGAGGGCGCACGGAGAGTCTGCCAGGAGTCTGAGTATGTCTGAGCACCACGTCCTCCTGGGGCAATATGCTTCCTTCTGAGAGGCACCACCTTCGGTGACCCCCTTGGTGATTGACGTAGGCCATAGCCATGGCATTGTCCAACTGGATTCCCATCTGAGGTTCTCACAGAAGAAGAGGTATGCAACATTGAAGGGAGGCCTGAATTGTCCTGTGCTCCAGAATGTTGATGGGAAGGCGGGCTCCCTCCAAAGAATAAGTCCCCTGCATTCAAAAGGGCACCCAGGACTGATCTTTAGCCTGATAGGCCGATATGTACAGTGGGAATTTTTCAAGTCGTTGGAGGCAGGGTCTTGCCTGGGTCCAGCGCTGGGTCGGTGGGCTACCACGCTTGGGAGACTGAGGGGTGACATTCAGCTTGCGCAATACTGAAAATGTTAGAAATGGATGGACTCCACGGCAGGCACTGCTGAGATTTGAACTCAGGATCTCCTGTTTACTAGACAGGCGCTTTCACCAACTAAGCCACAGCGCCCCACTTGGGGGATAGCTCTTTGTGAGAATTTTTCAAATCTTTGGAGGCAAGGTCTTCCCTCAAGCTAGCACTGGGTTGGAAACCTACCACGCTTGGGAGACTCAAGGCTGCCATTAAGCTTGCGCAAAACTGAAAACGTTATAAATGGAAAGACTCCACGGCAGGCACTGCTGAGATTTGAACTCAGGATCTCCTGTTTACTAGACAGGCGCTTTCACCAACTAAGCCACAGCGCCTCACGTGGTGCACATCCTTTGCAACCCAGTCAAGTGCAGAGTGGGTGCAGGGGGCAGTGCAGGGCGTAACAGGAATGCGGGGGCTGGAGCTGGGGGGTATTGGGGGGGGCGGCTCGCACAGAAGTTAAAGCTGTGGACAGAGGGGAGTACAAAAGTGGGACAGGGTGGGTCTGACTGAGTGCAGAGGGGAGAGCTGTGGATTGGGCCGAGGAGGGGGCATGGAAGGGAGGTAGAATGTTTAGGTCCAGGTTGACAGTGCCTTTTTTTCTATGTGTACAAGACCTTTGTGCCATGAAATGCTTTACGTTAAGCACGTTTACATTGATTACGAACTAAACTACCGACGAGGATGGGATTCGAACCCATGCGTGCAGAGCACAATGGATTAGCAGTCCATCGCCTTACCCACTCGGCCACCTCGTCATGTGTAACCTAGAACCTTGGGCCGTTTCTTGTCTGTGGCTTTTGAGAAGGGCTTAGCCAGATTCCGGCAATCTGGGAGGGCGCACGGAGAGTCTGCCAGGAGTCTGAGTATGTCTGAGCACCACGTCCTCCTGGGGCAATATGCTTCCTTCTGAGAGGCACCACCTTCGGTGACCCCCTTGGTGATTGACGTAGGCCATAGCCATGGCATTGTCCAACTGGATTCCCATCTGAGGTTCTCACAGAAGAAGAGGTATGCAACATTGAAGGGAGGCCTGAATTGTCCTGTGCTCCAGAATGTTGATGGGAAGGCGGGCTCCCTCCAAAGAATAAGTCCCCTGCATTCAAAAGGGCACCCAGGACTGATCTTTAGCCTGATAGGCTGATATGTACAGTGGGAATTTTTCAAGTCGTTGGAGGCAGGGTCTTGCCTGGGTCCAGCGCTGGGTCGGTGGGCTACCACGCTTGGGAGACTGAGGGGTGACATTCAGCTTGCGCAATACTGAAAATGTTAGAAATGGATGGACTCCACGGCAGGCACTGCTGAGATTTGAACTCAGGATCTCCTGTTTACTAGACAGGCGCTTTCACCAACTAAGCCACAGCGCCCCACTTGGGGGATAGCTCTTTGTGAGAATTTTTCAAATCTTTGGAGGCAAGGTCTTCCCTCAAGCTAGCACTGGGTTGGAAACCTACCACGCTTGGGAGACTCAAGGCTGCCATTAAGCTTGCGCAAAACCGAAAACGTTATAAATGGAAAGACTCCACGGCAGGCACTGCTGAGATTTGAACTCAGGATCTCCTGTTTACTAGACAGGCGCTTTCACCAACTAAGCCACAGCGCCTCACGTGGTGCACATCCTTTGCAACCCAGTCAAGTGCAGAGTGGGTGCAGGGGGCAGTGCAGGGCGTAACAGGAATGCGGGGGCTGGAGCTGGGGGGTATTGGGGGGGGCGGCTCGCACAGAAGTTAAAGCTGTGGACAGAGGGGAGTACAAAAGTGGGACAGGGTGGGTCTGACTGAGTGCAGAGGGGAGAGCTGTGGATTGGGCCGAGGAGGGGGCATGGAAGGGAGGTAGAATGTCTAGGTCCAGGTTGACAGTGCCTTTTTTTCTATGTGTACAAGACCTTTGTGCCATGAAATGCGTTACGTTAAGCACGTTTACATTGATTACGAACTAAACAACCGACGAGGATGGGATTCGAACCCATGCGTGCAGAGCACAATGGATTAGCAGTCCATCGCCTTAACCACTCGGCCACCTCGTCATGTTTAACCTAGAACCTTGGGCCGTTTCTTGTCTGTGGCTTTTGAGAAGGGCTTAGCCAGATTCCGGCAATCTGGGAGGGCGCACGGAGAGTCTGCCAGGAGTCTGAGTATGTCTGAGCACCACGTCCTCCTGGGGCAATATGCTTCCTTCTGAGAGGCACCACCTTCGGTGACCCCCTTGGTGATTGACGTAGGCCATAGCCATGGCATTGTCCAACTGGATTCCCATCTGAGGTTCTCACAGAAGAAGAGGTATGCAACATTGAAGGGAGGCCTGAATTGTCCTGTGCTCCAGAATGTTGATGGGAAGGCGGGCTCCCTCCAAAGAATAAGTCCCCTGCATTCAAAAGGGCACCCAGGACTGATCTTTAGCCTGATAGGCTGATATGTACAGTGGGAATTTTTCAAGTCGTTGGAGGCAGGGTCTTGCCTGGGTCCAGCGCTGGGTCGGTGGGCTACCACGCTTGGGAGACTGAGGGGTGACATTCAGCTTGCGCAATACTGAAAATGTTAGAAATGGATGGACTCCACGGCAGGCACTGCTGAGATTTGAACTCAGGATCTCCTGTTTACTAGACAGGCACTTTCACCAACTAAGCCACAGCGCCCCACTTGGGGGATAGCTCTTTGTGAGAATTTTTCAAATCTTTGGAGGCAAGGTCTTCCCTCAAGCTAGCACTGGGTTGGAAACCTACCACGCTTGGGAGACTCAAGGCTGCCATTAAGCTTGCGCAAAACTGAAAACGTTATAAATGGAAAGACTCCACGGCAGGCACTGCTGAGATTTGAACTCAGGATCTCCTGTTTACTAGACAGGCGCTTTCACCAACTAAGCCACAGCGCCTCACGTGGTGCACATCCTTTGCAACCCAGTCAAGTGCAGAGTGGGTGCAGGGGGCAGTGCAGGGCGTAACAGGAATGCGGGGGCTGGAGCTGGGGGGTATTGGGGGGGGCGGCTCGCACAGAAGTTAAAGCTGTGGACAGAGGGGAGTACAAAAGTGGGACAGGGTGGGTCTGACTGAGTGCAGAGGGGAGAGCTGTGGATTGGGCCGAGGAGGGGGCATGGAAGGGAGGTAGAATGTCTAGGTCCAGGTTGACAGTGCCTTTTTTTCTATGTGTACAAGACCTTTGTGCCATGAAATGCTTTACGTTAAGCACGTTTACATTGATTACGAACTAAACTACCGACGAGGATGGGATTCGAACCCATGCGTGCAGAGCACAATGGATTAGCAGTCCATCGCCTTAACCACTCGGCCACCTCGTCATGTGTAACCTAGAACCTTGGGCCGTTTCTTGTCTGTGGCTTTTGAGAAGGGCTTAGCCAGATTCTGGCAATCTGGGAGGGCGCACGGAGAGTCTGCCAGGAGTCTGAGTATGTCTGAGCACCACGTCCTCCTGGGGCAATATGCTTCCTTCTGAGAGGCACCACCTTCGGTGACCCCCTTGGTGATTGACGTAGGCCATAGCCATGGCATTGTCCAACTGGATTCCCATCTGAGGTTCTCACAGAAGAAGAGGTATGCAACATTGAAGGGAGGCCTGAATTGTCCTGTGCTCCAGAATGTTGATGGGAAGGCGGGCTCCCTCCAAAGAATAAGTCCCCTGCATTCAAAAGGGCACCCAGGACTGATCTTTAGCCTGATAGGCCGATATGTACAGTGGGAATTTTTCAAGTCGTTGGAGGCAGGGTCTTGCCTGGGTCCAGCGCTGGGTCGGTGGGCTACCACGCTTGGGAGACTGAGGGGTGACATTCAGCTTGCGCAATACTGAAAATGTTAGAAATGGATTGACTCCACGGCAGGCACTGCTGAGATTTGAACTCAGGATCTCCTGTTTACTAGACAGGCGCTTTCACCAACTAAGCCACAGCGCCCCACTTGGGGGATAGATCTTTGTGAGAATTTTTCAAATCTTTGGAGGCAAGGTCTTCCCTCAAGCTAGCACTGGGTTGGAAACCTACCACGCTTGGGAGACTCAAGGCTGCCATTAAGCTTGCGCAAAACTGAAAACGTTATAAATGGAAAGACTCCACGGCAGGCACTGCTGAGATTTGAACTCAGGATCTCCTGTTTACTAGACAGGCGCTTTCACCAACTAAGCCACAGCGCCTCACGTGGTGCACATCCTTTGCAACCCAGTCAAGTGCAGAGTGGGTGCAGGGGGCAGTGCAGGGCGTAACAGGAATGCGGGGGCTGGAGCTGGGGGGTATTGGGGGGGGCGGCTCGCACAGAAGTTAAAGCTGTGGACAGAGGGGAGTACAAAAGTGGGACAGGGTGGGTCTGACTGAGTGCAGAGGGGAGAGCTGTGGATTGGGCCGAGGAGGGGGCATGGAAGGGAGGTAGAATGTCTAGGTCCAGGTTGACAGTGCCTTTTTTTCTATGTGTACAAGACCTTTGTGCCATGAAATGCTTTACGTTAAGCACGTTTACATTGATTACGAACTAAACTACCGACGAGGATGGGATTTGAACCCATGCGTGCAGAGCACAATGGATTAGCAGTCCATCGCCTTACCCACTCGGCCACCTCGTCATGTGTAACCTAGAACCTTGGGCCGTTTCTTGTCTGTGGCTTTTGAGAAGGGCTTAGCCAGATTCCGGCAATCTGGGAGGGCGCACGGAGAGTCTGCCAGGAGTCTGAGTATGTCTGAGCACCACGTCCTCCTGGGGCAATATGCTTCCTTCTGAGAGGCACCACCTTCGGTGACCCCCTTGGTGATTGACGTAGGCCATAGCCATGGCATTGTCCAACTGGATTCCCATCTGAGGTTCTCACAGAAGAAGAGGTATGCAACATTGAAGGGAGGCCTGAATTGTCCTGTGCTCCAGAATGTTGATGGGAAGGCGGGCTCCCTCCAAAGAATAAGTCCCCTGCATTCAAAAGGGCACCCAGGACTGATCTTTAGCCTGATAGGCTGATATGTACAGTGGGAATTTTTCAAGTCGTTGGAGGCAGGGTCTTGCCTGGGTCCAGCGCTGGGTCGGTGGGCTACCACGCTTGGGAGACTGAGGGGTGACATTCAGCTTGCGCAATACTGAAAATGTTAGAAATGGATGGACTCCACGGCAGGCACTGCTGAGATTTGAACTCAGGATCTCCTGTTTACTAGACAGGCGCTTTCACCAACTAAGCCACAGCGCCCCACTTGGGGGATAGCTCTTTGTGAGAATTTTTCAAATCTTTGGAGGCAAGGTCTTCCCTCAAGCTAGCACTGGGTTGGAAACCTACCACGCTTGGGAGACTCAAGGCTGCCATTAAGCTTGCGCAAAACTGAAAACGTTATAAATGGAAAGACTCCACGGCAGGCACTGCTGAGATTTGAACTCAGGATCTCCTGTTTACTAGACAGGCGCTTTCACCAACTAAGCCACAGCGCCTCACGTGGTGCACATCCTTTGCAACCCAGTCAAGTGCAGAGTGGGTGCAGGGGGCAGTGCAGGGCGTAACAGGAATGCGGGGGCTGGAGCTGGGGGGTATTGGGGGGGGCGGCTCGCACAGAAGTTAAAGCTGTGGACAGAGGGGAGTACAAAAGTGGGACAGGGTGGGTCTGACTGAGTGCAGAGGGGAGAGCTGTGGATTGGGCCGAGGAGGGGGCATGGAAGGGAGGTAGAATGTCTAGGTCCAGGTTGACAGTGCCTTTTTTTCTATGTGTACAAGACCTTTGTGCCATGAAATGCTTTACGTTAAGCACGTTTACATTGATTACGAACTAAACTACCGACGAGGATGGGATTCGAACCCATGCATGCAGAGCACAATGGATTAGCAGTCCATCGCCTTAACCACTCGGCCACCTCGTCATGTGTAACCTAGAACCTTGGGCCGTTTCTTGTCTGTGGCTTTTGAGAAGGGCTTAGCCAGATTCCGGCAATCTGGGAGGGCGCACGGAGAGTCAGCCAGGAGACTGAGTATGTCTGAGCACCACATCCTCCTGGGGCAATATGCTTCCTTCTGAGAGGCACCACCTTCGGTGACCCCCTTGGTGATTGACGTAGGCCATAGCCATGGCATTGTCCAACTGGATTCCCATCTGAGGTTCTCACAGAAGAAGAGGTATGCAACATTGAAGGGAGGCCTGAATTGTCCTGTGCTCCAGAATGTTGATGGGAAGGCGGGCTCCCTCCAAAGAATAAGTCCCCTGCATTCAAAAGGGCACCCAGGACTGATCTTTAGCCTGATAGGCTGATATGTACAGTGGGAATTTTTCAAGTCGTTGGAGGCAGGGTCTTGCCTGGGTCCAGCGCTGGGTCGGTGGGCTACCACGCTTGGGAGACTGAGGGGTGACATTCAGCTTGCGCAATACTGAAAATGTTAGAAATGGATGGACTCCACGGCAGGCACTGCTGAGATTTGAACTCAGGATCTCCTGTTTACTAGACAGGCACTTTCACCAACTAAGCCACAGCGCCCCACTTGGGGGATAGCTCTTTGTGAGAATTTTTCAAATCTTTGGAGGCAAGGTCTTCCCTCAAGCTAGCACTGGGTTGGAAACCTACCACGCTTGGGAGACTCAAGGCTGCCATTAAGCTTGCGCAAAACTGAAAACGTTATAAATGGAAAGACTCCACGGCAGGCACTGCTGAGATTTGAACTCAGGATCTCCTGTTTACTAGACAGGCGCTTTCACCAACTAAGCCACAGCGCCTCACGTGGTGCACATCCTTTGCAACCCAGTCAAGTGCAGAGTGGGTGCAGGGGGCGGTGCAGGGGGCAGTGCAGGGCGTAACAGGAATGCGGGGGCTGGAGCTGGGGGGTATTGGGGGGGGCGGCTCGCACAGAAGTTAAAGCTGTGGACAGAGGGGAGTACAAAAGTGGGACAGGGTGGGTCTGACTGAGTGCAGAGGGGAGAGCTGTGGATTGGGCCGAGGAGGGGGCATGGAAGGGAGGTAGAATGTCTAGGTCCAGGTTGACAGTGCCTTTTTTTCTATGTGTACAAGACCTTTGTGCCATGAAATGCTTTACGTTAAGCACGTTTACATTGATTACGAACTAAACTACCGACGAGGATGGGATTCGAACCCATGCGTGCAGAGCACAATGGATTAGCAGTCCATCGCCTTAACCACTCGGCCACCTCGTCATGTGTAACCTAGAACCTTGGGCCGTTTCTTGTCTGTGGCTTTTGAGAAGGGCTTAGCCAGATTCCGGCAATCTGGGAGGGCGCACGGAGAGTCAGCCAGGAGACTGAGTATGTCTGAGCACCACGTCCTCCTGGGGCAATATGCTTCCTTCTGAGAGGCACCACCTTCGGTGACCCCCTTGGTAATTGACGTAGGCCATAGCCATGGCATTGTCCAACTGGATTCCCATCTGAGGTTCTCACAGAAGAAGAGGTATGCAACATTGAAGGGAGGCCTGAATTGTCCTGTGCTCCAGAATGTTGATGGGAAGGCGGGCTCCCTCCAAAGAATAAGTCCCCTGCATTCAAAAGGGCACCCAGGACTGATCTTTAGCCTGATAGGCTGATATGTACAGTGGGAATTTTTCAAGTCGTTGGAGGCAGGGTCTTGCCTGGGTCCAGCGCTGGGTCGGTGGGCTACCACGCTTGGGAGACTGAGGGGTGACATTCAGCTTGCGCAATACTGAAAATGTTAGAAATGGATGGACTCCACGGCAGGCACTGCTGAGATTTGAACTCAGGATCTCCTGTTTACTAGACAGGCGCTTTCACCAACTAAGCCACAGCGCCCCACTTGGGGGATAGCTCTTTGTGAGAATTTTTCAAATCTTTGGAGGCAAGGTCTTCCCTCAAGCTAGCACTGGGTTGGAAACCTACCACGCTTGGGAGACTCAAGGCTGCCATTAAGCTTGCGCAAAACTGAAAACGTTATAAATGGAAAGACTCCACGGCAGGCACTGCTGAGATTTGAACTCAGGATCTCCTGTTTACTAGACAGGCGCTTTCACCAACTAAGCCACAGCGCCTCACGTGGTGCACATCCTTTGCAACCCAGTCAAGTGCAGAGTGGGTGCAGGGGGCAGTGCAGGGCGTAACAGGAATGCGGGGGCTGGAGCTGGGGGGTATTGGGGGGGGGGCGGCTCGCACAGAAGTTAAAGCTGTGGACAGAGGGGAGTACAAAAGTGGCACAGGGTGGGTCTGACTGAGTGCAGAGGGGAGAGCTGTGGATTGGGCCGAGGAGGGGGCATGGAAGGGAGGTAGAATGTCTAGGTCCAGGTTGACAGTGCCTTTTTTTCTATGTGTACAAGACCTTTGTGCCATGAAATGCTTTACGTTAAGCACGTTTACATTGATTACGAACTAAACTACCGACGAGGATGGGATTCGAACCCATGCGTGCAGAGCACAATGGATTAGCAGTCCATCGCCTTAACCACTCGGCCACCTCGTCATGTGTAACCTAGAACCTTGGGCCGTTTCTTGTCTGTGGCTTTTGAGAAGGGCTTAGCCAGATTCCGGCAATCTGGGAGGGCGCACGGAGAGTCAGCCAGGAGACTGAGTATGTCTGAGCACCACGTCCTCCTGGGGCAATATGCTTCCTTCTGAGAGGCACCACCTTCGGTGACCCCCTTGGTGATTGACGTAGGCCATAGCCATGGCATTGTCCAACTGGATTCCCATCTGAGGTTCTCACAGAAGAAGAGGTATGCAACATTGAAGGGAGGCCTGAATTGTCCTGTGCTCCAGAATGTTGATGGGAAGGCGGGCTCCCTCCAAAGAATAAGTCCCCTGCATTCAAAAGGGCACCCAGGACTGATCTTTAGCCTGATAGGCTGATATGTACAGTGGGAATTTTTCAAGTCGTTGGAGGCAGGGTCTTGCCTGGGTCCAGCGCTGGGTCGGTGGGCTACCACGCTTGGGAGACTGAGGGGTGACATTCAGCTTGCGCAATACTGAAAATGTTAGAAATGGATGGACTCCACGGCAGGCACTGCTGAGATTTGAACTCAGGATCTCCTGTTGACTAGACAGGCGCTTTCACCAAATAAGCCACAGCGCCCCACTTGGGGGATAGCTCTTTGTGAGAATTTTTCAAATCTTTGGAGGCAAGGTCTTCCCTCAAGCTAGCACTGGGTTGGAAACCTACCACGCTTGGGAGACTCAAGGCTGCCATTAAGCTTGCGCAAAACTGAAAACGTTATAAATGGAAAGACTCCACGGCAGGCACTGCTGAGATTTGAACTCAGGATCTCCTGTTTACTAGACAGGCGCTTTCACCAACTAAGCCACAGCGCCTCACGTGGTGCACATCCTTTGCAACCCAGTCAAGTGCAGAGTGGGTGCAGGGGGCAGTGCAGGGCGTAACAGGAATGCGGGGGCTGGAGCTGGGGGGTATTGGGGGGGGCGGCTCGCACAGAAGTTAAAGCTGTGGACAGAGGGGAGTACAAAAGTGGGACAGGGTGGGTCTGACTGAGTGCAGAGGGGAGAGCTGTGGATTGGGCCGAGGAGGGGGCATGGAAGGGAGGTAGAATGTCTAGGTCCAGGTTGACAGTGCCTTTTTTTCTATGTGTACAAGACCTTTGTGCCATGAAATGCTTTACGTTAAGCACGTTTACATTGATTACGAACTAAACTACCGACGAGGATGGGATTCGAACCCATGCGTGCAGAGCACAATGGATTAGCAGTCCATCGCCTTAACCACTCGGCCACCTCGTCATGTGTAACCTAGAACCTTGGGCCGTTTCTTGTCTGTGGCTTTTGAGAAGGGCTTAGCCAGATTCCGGCAATCTGGGAGGGCGCACGGAGAGTCAGCCAGGAGACTGAGTATGTCTGAGCACCACGTCCTCCTGGGGCAATATGCTTCCTTCTGAGAGGCACCACCTTCGGTGACCCCCTTGGTGATTGACGTAGGCCATAGCCATGGCATTGTCCAACTGGATTCCCATCTGAGGTTCTCACAGAAGAAGAGGTATGCAACATTGAAGGGAGGCCTGAATTGTCCTGTGCTCCAGAATGTTGATGGGAAGGCGGGCTCCCTCCAAAGAATAAGTCCCCTGCATTCAAAAGGGCACCCAGGACTGATCTTTAGCCTGATAGGCTGATATGTACAGTGGGAATTTTTCAAGTCGTTGGAGGCAGGGTCTTGCCTGGGTCCAGCGCTGGGTCGGTGGGCTACCACGCTTGGGAGACTGAGGGGTGACATTCAGCTTGCGCATTACTGAAAATGTTAGAAATGGATGGACTCCACGGCAGGCACTGCTGAGATTTGAACTCAGGATCTCCTGTTTACTAGACAGGCGCTTTCACCAACTAAGCCACAGCGCCCCACTTGGGGGATAGCTCTTTGTGAGAATTTTTCAAATCTTTGGAGGCAAGGTCTTCCCTCAAGCTAGCACTGGGTTGGAAACCTACCACGCTTGGGAGACTCAAGGCTGCCATTAAGCTTGCGCAAAACTGAAAACGTTATAAATGGAAAGACTCCACGGCAGGCACTGCTGAGATTTGAACTCAGGATCTCCTGTTTACTAGACAGGCGCTTTCACCAACTAAGCCACAGCGCCTCACGTGGTGCACATCCTTTGCAACCCAGTCAAGTGCAGAGTGGGTGCAGGGGGCAGTGCAGGGCGTAACAGGAATGCGGGGGCTGGAGCTGGGGGGTATTGGGGGGGCGGCTCGCACAGAAGTTAAAGCTGTGGACAGAGGGGAGTACAAAAGTGGGACAGGGTGGGTCTGACTGAGTGCAGAGGGGAGAGCTATGGATTGGGCCGAGGAGGGGGCATGGAAGGGAGGTAGAATGTCTAGGTCCAGGTTGACAGTGCCTTTTTTTCTATGTGTACAAGACCTTTGTGCCATGAAATGCTTTACGTTAAGCACGTTTACATTGATTACGAACTAAACTACCGACGAGGATGGGATTCGAACCCATGCGTGCAGAGCACAATGGATTAGCAGTCCATCGCCTTAACCACTCGGCCACCTCGTCATGTGTAACCTAGAACCTTGGGCCGTTTCTTGTCTGTGGCTTTTGAGAAGGGCTTAGCCAGATTCCGGCAATCTGGGAGGGCGCACGGAGAGTCTGCCAGGAGTCTGAGTATGTCTGAGCACCACGTCCTCCTGGGGCAATATGCTTCCTTCTGAGAGGCACCACCTTCGGTGACCCCCTTGGTGATTGACGTAGGCCATAGCCATGGCATTGTCCAACTGGATTCCCATCTGAGGTTCTCACAGAAGAAGAGGTATGCAACATTGAAGGGAGGCCTGAATTGTCCTGTGCTCCAGAATGTTGATGGGAAGGCAGGCTCCCTCCAAAGAATAAGTCCCCTGCATTCAAAAGGGCACCCAGGACTGATCTTTAGCCTGATAGGCCGATATGTACAGTGGGAATTTTTCAAGTCGTTGGAGGCAGGGTCTTGCCTGGGTCCAGCGCTGGGTCGGTGGGCTACCACGCTTGGGAGACTGAGGGGTGACATTCAGCTTGCGCAATACTGAAAATGTTAGAAATGGATGGACTCCACGGCAGGCACTGCTGAGATTTGAACTCAGGATCTCCTGTTTACTAGACAGGCGCTTTCACCAACTAAGCCACAGCGCCCCACTTGGGGGATAGCTCTTTGTGAGAATTTTTCAAATCTTTGGAGGCAAGGTCTTCCCTCAAGCTAGCACTGGGTTGGAAACCTACCACGCTTGGGAGACTCAAGGCTGCCATTAAGCTTGCGCAAAACTGAAAACGTTATAAATGGAAAGACTCCACGGCAGGCACTGCTGAGATTTGAACTCAGGATGTCCTGTTTACTAGACAGGCGCTTTCACCAACTAAGCCACAGCGCCTCACGTGGTGCACATCCTTTGCAGCCCAGTCAAGTGCAGAGTGGGTGCAGGGGGCAGTGCAGGGCATAACAGGAATGCGGGGGCTGGAGCTGGGGGGTATTGGGGGGGGGGCGGCTCGCACAGAAGTTAAAGCTGTGGACAGAGGGGAGTACAAAAGTGGGACAGGGTGGGTCTGACTGAGTGCAGAGGGGAGAGCTGTGGATTGGGCCGAGGAGGGGGCATGGAAGGGAGGTAGAATGTCTAGGTCCAGGTTGACAGTGCCTTTTTTTCTATGTGTACAAGACCTTTGTGCCATGAAATGCTTTACGTTAAGCACGTTTACATTGATTACGAACTAAACTACCGACGAGGATGGGATTCGAACCCATGCGTGCAGAGCACAATGGATTAGCAGTCCATCGCCTTAACCACTCGGCCACCTCGTCATGTGTAACCTAGAACCTTGGGCCGTTTCTTGTCTGTGGCTTTTGAGAAGGGCTTAGCCAGATTCCGGCAATCTGGGAGGGCGCACGGAGAGTCAGCCAGGAGACTGAGTATGTCTGAGCACCACGTCCTCCTGGGGCAATATGCTTCCTTCTGAGAGGCACCACCTTCGGTGACCCCCTTGGTGATTGACGTAGGCCATAGCCATGGCATTGTCCAACTGGATTCCCATCTGAGGTTCTCACAGAAGAAGAGGTATGCAACATTGAAGGGAGGCCTGAATTGTCCTGTGCTCCAGAATGTTGATGGGAAGGCGGGCTCCCTCCAAAGAATAAGTCCCCTGCATTCAAAAGGGCACCCAGGACTGATCTTTAGCCTGATAGGCTGATATGTACAGTGGGAATTTTTCAAGTCGTTGGAGGCAGGGTCTTGCCTGGGTCCAGCGCTGGGTCGGTGGGCTACCACGCTTGGGAGACTGAGGGGTGACATTCAGCTTGCGCAATACTGAAAATGTTAGAAATGGATGGACTCCACGGCAGGCACTGCTGAGATTTGAACTCAGGATCTCCTGTTTACTAGACAGGCGCTTTCACCAACTAAGCCACAGCGCCCCACTTGGGGGATAGCTCTTTGTGAGAATTTTTCAAATCTTTGGAGGCAAGGTCTTCCCTCAAGCTAGCACTGGGTTGGAAACCTACCACGCTTGGGAGACTCAAGGCTGCCATTAAGCTTGCGCAAAACTGAAAACGTTATAAATGGAAAGACTCCACAGCAGGCACTGCTGAGATTTGAACTCAGGATCTCCTGTTTACTAGACAGGCGCTTTCACCAACTAAGCCACAGCGCCTCACGTGGTGCACATCCTTTGCAACCCAGTCAAGTGCAGAGTGGGTGCAGGGGGCAGTGCAGGGCGTAACAGGAATGCGGGGGCTGGAGCTGGGGGGTATTGGGGGGGGGCGGCTCGCACAGAAGTTAAAGCTGTGGACAGAGGGGAGTACAAAAGTGGCACAGGGTGGGTCTGACTGAGTGCAGAGGGGAGAGCTGTGGATTGGGCCGAGGAGGGGGCATGGAAGGGAGGTAGAATGTCTAGGTCCAGGTTGACAGTGCCTTTTTTTCTATGTGTACAAGACCTTTGTGCCATGAAATGCTTTACGTTAAGCACGTTTACATTGATTACGAACTAAACTACCGACGAGGATGGGATTCGAACCCATGCGTGCAGAGCACAATGGATTAGCAGTCCATCGCCTTAACCACTCGGCCACCTCGTCATGTGTAACCTAGAACCTTGGGCCGTTTCTTGTCTGTGGCTTTTGAGAAGGGCTTAGCCAGATTCCGGCAATCTGGGAGGGCGCACGGAGAGTCAGCCAGGAGACTGAGTATGTCTGAGCACCACGTCCTCCTGGGGCAATATGCTTCCTTCTGAGAGGCACCACCTTCGGTGACCCCCTTGGTGATTGACGTAGGCCATAGCCATGGCATTGTCCAACTGGATTCCCATCTGAGGTTCTCACAGAAGAAGAGGTATGCAACATTGAAGGGAGGCCTGAATTGTCCTGTGCTCCAGAATGTTGATGGGAAGGCGGGCTCCCTCCAAAGAATAAGTCCCCTGCATTCAAAAGGGCACCCAGGACTGATCTTTAGCCTGATAGGCTGATATGTACAGTGGGAATTTTTCAAGTCGTTGGAGGCAGGGTCTTGCCTGGGTCCAGCGCTGGGTCGGTGGGCTACCACGCTTGGGAGACTGAGGGGTGACATTCAGCTTGCGCAATACTGAAAATGTTAGAAATGGATGGACTCCACGGCAGGCACTGCTGAGATTTGAACTCAGGATCTCCTGTTTACTAGACAGGCACTTTCACCAAATAAGCCACAGCGCCCCACTTGGGGGATAGCTCTTTGTGAGAATTTTTCAAATCTTTGGAGGCAAGGTCTTCCCTCAAGCTAGCACTGGGTTGGAAACCTACCACGCTTGGGAGACTCAAGGCTGCCATTAAGCTTGCGCAAAACTGAAAACGTTATAAATGGAAAGACTCCACGGCAGGCACTGCTGAGATTTGAACTCAGGATCTCCTGTTTACTAGACAGGCGTTTTCACCAACTAAGCCACAGCGCCTCACGTGGTGCACATCCTTTGCAACCCAGTCAAGTGCAGAGTGGGTGCAGGGGGCAGTGCAGGGCGTAACAGGAATGCGGGGGCTGGAGCTGGGGGGTATTGGGGGGGGCGGCTCGCACAGAAGTTAAAGCTGTGGACAGAGGGGAGTACAAAAGTGGGACAGGGTGGGTCTGACTGAGTGCAGAGGGGAGAGCTGTGGATTGGGCCGAGGAGGGGGCATGGAAGGGAGGTAGAATGTCTAGGTCCAGGTTGACAGTGCCTTTTTTTCTATGTGTACAAGACCTTTGTGCCATGAAATGCTTTACGTTAAGCACGTTTACATTGATTACGAACTAAACTACCGACGAGGATGGGATTCGAACCCATGCGTGCAGAGCACAATGGATTAGCAGTCCATCGCCTTAACCACTCGGCCACCTCGTCATGTGTAACCTAGAACCTTGGGCCGTTTCTTGTCTGTGGCTTTTGAGAAGGGCTTAGCCAGATTCCGGCAATCTGGGAGGGCGCACGGAGAGTCTGCCAGGAGTCTGAGTATGTCTGAGCACCACGTCCTCCTGGGGCAATATGCTTCCTTCTGAGAGGCACCACCTTCGGTGACCCCCTTGGTGATTGACGTAGGCCATAGCCATGGCATTGTCCAACTGGATTCCCATCTGAGGTTCTCACAGAAGAAGAGGTATGCAACATTGAAGGGAGGCCTGAATTGTCCTGTGCTCCAGAATGTTGATGGGAAGGCGGGCTCCCTCCAAAGAATAAGTCCCCTGCATTCAAAAGGGCACCCAGGACTGATCTTTAGCCTGATAGGCTGATATGTACAGTGGGAATTTTTCAAGTCGTTGGAGGCAGGGTCTTGCCTGGGTCCAGCGCTGGGTCGGTGGGCTACCACGCTTGGGAGACTGAGGGGTGACATTCAGCTTGCGCAATACTGAAAATGTTAGAAATGGATGGACTCCACGGCAGGCACTGCTGAGATTTGAACTCAGGATCTCCTGTTTACTAGACAGGCGCTTTCACCAACTAAGCCACAGCGCCCCACTTGGGGGATAGCTCTTTGTGAGAATTTTTCAAATCTTTGGAGGCAAGGTCTTCCCTCAAGCTAGCACTGGGTTGGAAACCTACCACGCTTGGGAGACTCAAGGCTGCCATTAAGCTTGCGCAAAACTGAAAACGTTATAAATGGAAAGACTCCACGGCAGGCACTGCTGAGATTTGAACTCAGGATCTCCTGTTTACTAGACAGGCGCTTTCACCAACTAAGCCACAGCGCCTCACGTGGTGCACATCCTTTGCAACCCAGTCAAGTGCAGAGTGGGTGCAGGGGGCAGTGCAGGGCGTAACAGGAATGCGGGGGCTGGAGCTGGGGGGTATTGGGGGGGCGGCTCGCACAGAAGTTAAAGCTGTGGACAGAGGGGAGTACAAAAGTGGGACAGGGTGGGTCTGACTGAGTGCAGAGGGGAGAGCTATGGATTGGGCCGAGGAGGGGGCATGGAAGGGAGGTAGAATGTCTAGGTCCAGGTTGACAGTGCCTTTTTTTCTATGTGTACAAGACCTTTGTGCCATGAAATGCTTTACGTTAAGCACGTTTACATTGATTACGAACTAAACTACCGACGAGGATGGGATTCGAACCCATGCGTGCAGAGCACAATGGATTAGCAGTCCATCGCCTTAACCACTCGGCCACCTCGTCATGTGTAACCTAGAACCTTGGGCCGTTTCTTGTCTGTGGCTTTTGAGAAGGGCTTAGCCAGATTCCGGCAATCTGGGAGGGCGCACGGAGAGTCTGCCAGGAGTCTGAGTATGTCTGAGCACCACGTCCTCCTGGGGCAATATGCTTCCTTCTGAGAGGCACCACCTTCGGTGACCCCCTTGGTGATTGACGTAGGCCATAGCCATGGCATTGTCCAACTGGATTCCCATCTGAGGTTCTCACAGAAGAAGAGGTATGCAACATTGAAGGGAGGCCTGAATTGTCCTGTGCTCCAGAATGTTGATGGGAAGGCGGGCTCCCTCCAAAGAATAAGTCCCCTGCATTCAAAAGGGCACCCAGGACTGATCTTTAGCCTGATAGGCTGATATGTACAGTGGGAATTTTTCAAGTCGTTGGAGGCAGGGTCTTGCCTGGGTCCAGCGCTGGGTCGGTGGGCTACCACGCTTGGGAGACTGAGGGGTGACATTCAGCTTGCGCAATACTGAAAATGTTAGAAATGGATGGACTCTACGGCAAGCACTGCTGAGATTTGAACTCAGGATCTCCTGTTTACTAGACAGGCGCTTTCACCAACTAAGCCACAGCGCCCCACTTGGGGGATAGCTCTTTGTGAGAATTTTTCAAATCTTTGGAGGCAAGGTCTTCCCTCAAGCTAGCACTGGGTTGGAAACCTACCACGCTTGGGAGACTCAAGGCTGCCATTAAGCTTGCGCAAAACTGAAAACGTTATAAATGGAAAGACTCCACGGCAGGCACTGCTGAGATTTGAACTCAGGATCTCCTGTTTACTAGACAGGCGCTTTCACCAACTAAGCCACAGCGCCTCACGTGGTGCACATCCTTTGCAACCCAGTCAAGTGCAGAGTGGGTGCAGGGGGCAGTGCAGGGCGTAACAGGAATGCGGGGGCTGGAGCTGGGGGGTATTGGGGGGGGGCGGCTCGCACAGAAGTTAAAGCTGTGGACAGAGGGGAGTACAAAAGTGGGACAGGGTGGGTCTGACTGAGTGCAGAGGGGAGAGCTGTGGATTGGGCCGAGGAGGGGGCATGGAAGGGAGGTAGAATGTCTAGGTCCAGGTTGACAGTGCCTTTTTTTCTATGTGTACAAGACCTTTGTGCCATGAAATGCTTTACGTTAAGCACGTTTACATTGATTACGAACTAAACTACCGACGAGGATGGGATTCGAACCCATGCGTGCAGAGCACAATGGATTAGCAGTCCATCGCCTTAACCACTCGGCCACCTCGTCATGTGTAACCTAGAACCTTGGGCCGTTTCTTGTCTGTGGCTTTTGAGAAGGGCTTAGCCAGATTCCGGCAATCTGGGAGGGCGCACGGAGAGTCAGCCAGGAGACTGAGTATGTCTGAGCACCACGTCCTCCTGGGGCAATATGCTTCCTTCTGAGAGGCACCACCTTCGGTGACCCCCTTGGTGATTGACGTAGGCCATAGCCATGGCATTGTCCAACTGGATTCCCATCTGAGGTTCTCACAGAAGAAGAGGTATGCAACATTGAAGGGAGGCCTGAATTGTCCTGTGCTCCAGAATGTTGATGGGAAGGCGGGCTCCCTCCAAAGAATAAGTCCCCTGCATTCAAAAGGGCACCCAGGACTGATCTTTAGCCTGATAGGCTGATATGTACAGTGGGAATTTTTCAAGTCGTTGGAGGCAGGGTCTTGCCTGGGTCGGTGGGCTACCACGCTTGGGAGACTGAGGGGTGACATTCAGCTTGCGCAATACTGAAAATGTTAGAAATGGATGGACTCCACGGCAGGCACTGCTGAGATTTGAACTCAGGATCTCCTGTTTACTAGACAGGCGCTTTCACCAACTAAGCCACAGCGCCCCACTTGGGGGATAGCTCTTTGTGAGAATTTTTCAAATCTTTGGAGGCAAGGTCTTCCCTCAAGCTAGCACTGGGTTGGAAACCTACCACGCTTGGGAGACTCAAGGCTGCCATTAAGCTTGCGCAAAACTGAAAACGTTATAAATGGAAAGACTCCACGGCAGGCACTGCTGAGATTTGAACTCAGGATCTCCTGTTTACTAGACAGGCGCTTTCACCAACTAAGCCACAGCGCCTCACGTGGTGCACATCCTTTGCAACCCAGTCAAGTGCAGAGTGGGTGCAGGGGGCAGTGCAGGGCGTAACAGGAATGCGGGGGCTGGAGCTGGGGGGTATTGGGGGGGGCGGCTCGCACAGAAGTTAAAGCTGTGGACAGAGGGGAGTACAAAAGTGGGACAGGGTGGGTCTGACTGAGTGCAGAGGGGAGAGCTGTGGATTGGGCCGAGGAGGGGGCATGGAAGGGAGGTAGAATGTCTAGGTCCAGGTTGACAGTGCCTTTTTTTCTATGTGTACAAGACCTTTGTGCCATGAAATGCTTTACGTTAAGCACGTTTACATTGATTACGAACTAAACTACCGACGAGGATGGGATTCGAACCCATGCGTGCAGAGCACAATGGATTAGCAGTCCATCGCCTTAACCACTCGGCCACCTCGTCATGTGTAACCTAGAACCTTGGGCCGTTTCTTGTCTGTGGCTTTTGAGAAGGGCTTAGCCAGATTCCGGCAATCTGGGAGGGCGCACGGAGAGTCTGCCAGGAGTCTGAGTATGTCTGAGCACCACGTCCTCCTGGGGCAATATGCTTCCTTCTGAGAGGCACCACCTTCGGTGACCCCCTTGGTGATTGACGTAGGCCATAGCCATGGCATTGTCCAACTGGATTCCCATCTGAGGTTCTCACAGAAGAAGAGGTATGCAACATTGAAGGGAGGCCTGAATTGTCCTGTGCTCCAGAATGTTGATGGGAAGGCGGGCTCCCTCCAAAGAATAAGTCCCCTGCATTCAAAAGGGCACCCAGGACTGATCTTTAGCCTGATAGGCTGATATGTACAGTGGGAATTTTTCAAGTCGTTGGAGGCAGGGTCTTGCCTGGGTCCAGCGCTGGGTCGGTGGGCTACCACGCTTGGGAGACTGAGGGGTGACATTCAGCTTGCGCAATACTGAAAATGTTAGAAATGGATGGACTCCACGGCAGGCACTGCTGAGATTTGAACTCAGGATCTCCTGTTTACTAGACAGGCGCTTTCACCAACTAAGCCACAGCGCCCCACTTGGGGGATAGCTCTTTGTGAGAATTTTTCAAATCTTTGGAGGCAAGGTCTTCCCTCAAGCTAGCACTGGGTTGGAAACCTACCACGCTTGGGAGACTCAAGGCTGCCATTAAGCTTGCGCAAAACTGAAAACGTTATAAATGGAAAGACTCCACGGCAGGCACTGCTGAGATTTGAACTCAGGATCTCCTGTTTACTAGACAGGCGCTTTCACCAACTAAGCCACCGCACCTCACGTGGTGCACATCCTTTGCAACCCAGTCCAGTGCAGAGTGGGTGCAGGGGGCAGTGCAGGGCGTAACAGGAATGCGGGGGCTGGAGGGGGGGGGGTATTGGGGGGGGCGGCTCGCACAGAAGTTAAAGCTGTGGACAGAGGGGAGTACAAAAGTGGGACAGGGTGGGTCTGACTGAGTGCAGAGGGGAGAGCTGTGGATTGGGCCGAGGAGGGGGCATGGAAGGGAGGTAGAATGTCTAGGTCCAGGTTGACAGTGCCTTTTTTTCTATGTGTACAAGACCTTTGTGCCATGAAATGCTTTACGTTAAGCACGTTTACATTGATTACGAACTAAACTACCGACGAGGATGGGATTCGAACCCATGCGTGCAGAGCACAATGGATTAGCAGTCCATCGCCTTAACCACTCGGCCACCTCGTCATGTGTAACCTAGAACCTTGGGCCGTTTCTTGTCTGTGGCTTTTGAGAAGGGCTTAGCCAGATTCCGGCAATCTGGGAGGGCGCACGGAGAGTCTGCCAGGAGTCTGAGTATGTCTGAGCACCACGTCCTCCTGGGGCAATATGCTTCCTTCTGAGAGGCACCACCTTCGGTGACCCCCTTGGTGATTGACGTAGGCCATAGCCATGGCATTGTCCAACTGGATTCCCATCTGAGGTTCTCACAGAAGAAGAGGTATGCAACATTGAAGGGAGGCCTGAATTGTCCTGTGCTCCAGAATGTTGATGGGAAGGCGGGCTCCCTCCAAAGAATAAGTCCCCTGCATTCAAAAGGGCACCCAGGACTGATCTTTAGCCTGATAGGCTGATATGTACAGTGGGAATTTTTCAAGTCGTTGGAGGCAGGGTCTTGCCTGGGTCCAGCGCTGGGTCGGTGGGCTACCACGCTTGGGAGACTGAGGGGTGACATTCAGCTTGCGCAATACTGAAAATGTTAGAAATGGATGGACTCCACGGCAGGCACTGCTGAGATTTGAACTCAGGATCTCCTGTTTACTAGACAGGTGCTTTCACCAACTAAGCTACAGCGCCCCACTTGGGGGATAGCTCTTTGTGAGAATTTTTCAAATCTTTGGAGGCAAGGTCTTCCCTCAAGCTAGCACTGGGTTGGAAACCTACCACGCTTGGGAGACTCAAGGCTGCCATTAAGCTTGCGCAAAACTGAAAACGTTATAAATGGAAAGACTCCACGGCAGGCACTGCTGAGATTTGAACTCAGGATCTCCTGTTTACTAGACAGGCGCTTTCACCAACTAAGCCACAGCGCCTCACGTGGTGCACATCCTTTGCAACCCAGTCAAGTGCAGAGTGGGTGCAGGGGGTAACAGGAATGCGGGGGCTGGGGCTGGAGCTGGGGGGGGGTATTGGGGGGGGCGGCTCGCACAGAAGTTAAAGCTGTGGACAGAGGGGAGTACAAAAGTGGGACAGGGTGGGTCTGACTGAGTGCAGAGGGGAGAGCTGTGGATTGGGCCGAGGAGGGGGCATGGAAGGGAGGTAGAATGTCTAGGTCCAGGTTGACAGTGCCTTTTTTTCTATGTGTACAAGACCTTTGTGCCATGAAATGCTTTACGTTAAGCACGTTTACATTGATTACGAACTAAACTACCGACGAGGATGGGATTCGAACCTATGCGTGCAGAGCACAATGGATTAGCAGTCCATCGCCTTAACCACTCGGCCACCTCGTCATGTGTAACCTGGAACCTTGGGCCGTTTCTTGTCTGTGGCTTTTGAGAAGGGCTTAGCCAGATTCCGGCAATCTGGGAGGGCGCACGGAGAGTCTGCCAGGAGTCTGAGTATGTCTGAGCACCACGTCCTCCTGGGGCAATATGCTTCCTTCTGAGAGGCACCACCTTCGGTGACCCCCTTGGTGATTGACGTAGGCCATAGCCATGGCATTGTCCAACTGGATTCCCATCTGAGGTTCTCACAGAAGAAGAGGTATGCAACATTGAAGGGAGGCCTGAATTGTCCTGTGCTCCAGAATGTTGATGGGAAGGCGGGCTCCCTCCAAAGAATAAGTCCCCTGCATTCAAAAGGGCACCCAGGACTGATCTTTAGCCTGATAGGCTGATATGTACAGTGGGAATTTTTCAAGTCGTTGGAGGCAGGGTCTTGCCTGGGTCCAGCGCTGGGTCGGTGGGCTACCACGCTTGGGAGACTGAGGGGTGACATTCAGCTTGCGCAATACTGAAAATGTTAGAAATGGATGGACTCTACGGCAAGCACTGCTGAGATTTGAACTCAGGATCTCCTGTTTACTAGACAGGCGCTTTCACCAACTAAGCCACAGCGCCCCACTTGGGGGATAGCTCTTTGTGAGAATTTTTCAAATCTTTGGAGGCAAGGTCTTCCCTCAAGCTAGCACTGGGTTGGAAACCTACCACGCTTGGGAGACTCAAGGCTGCCATTAAGCTTGCGCAAAACTGAAAACGTTATAAATGGAAAGACTCCACGGCAGGCACTGCTGAGATTTGAACTCAGGATCTCCTGTTTACTAGACAGGCGCTTTCACCAACTAAGCCACAGCGCCTCACGTGGTGCACATCCTTTGCAACCCAGTCAAGTGCAGAGTGGGTGCAGGGGGCAGTGCAGGGCGTAACAGGAATGCGGGGGCTGGAGCTGGGGGGTATTGGGGGGGGGCGGCTCGCACAGAAGTTAAAGCTGTGGACAGAGGGGAGTACAAAAGTGGGACAGGGTGGGTCTGACTGAGTGCAGAGGGGAGAGCTGTGGATTGGGCCGAGGAGGGGGCATGGAAGGGAGGTAGAATGTCTAGGTCCAGGTTGACAGTGCCTTTTTTTCTATGTGTACAAGACCTTTGTGCCATGAAATGCTTTACGTTAAGCACGTTTACATTGATTACGAACTAAACTACCGACGAGGATGGGATTCGAACCCATGCGTGCAGAGCACAATGGATTAGCAGTCCATCGCCTTAACCACTCGGCCACCTCGTCATGTGTAACCTAGAACCTTGGGCCGTTTCTTGTCTGTGGCTTTTGAGAAGGGCTTAGCCAGATTCCGGCAATCTGGGAGGGCGCACGGAGAGTCAGCCAGGAGACTGAGTATGTCTGAGCACCACGTCCTCCTGGGGCAATATGCTTCCTTCTGAGAGGCACCACCTTCGGTGACCCCCTTGGTGATTGACGTAGGCCATAGCCATGGCATTGTCCAACTGGATTCCCATCTGAGGTTCTCACAGAAGAAGAGGTATGCAACATTGAAGGGAGGCCTGAATTGTCCTGTGCTCCAGAATGTTGATGGGAAGGCGGGCTCCCTCCAAAGAATAAGTCCCCTGCATTCAAAAGGGCACCCAGGACTGATCTTTAGCCTGATAGGCTGATATGTACAGTGGGAATTTTTCAAGTCGTTGGAGGCAGGGTCTTGCCTGGGTCCAGCGCTGGGTCGGTGGGCTACCACGCTTGGGAGACTGAGGGGTGACATTCAGCTTGCGCAATACTGAAAATGTTAGAAATGGATGGACTCCACGGCAGGCACTGCTGAGATTTGAACTCAGGATCTCCTGCTTACTAGACAGGCGCTTTCACCAACTAAGCCACAGCGCCCCACTTGGGGGATAGCTCTTTGTGAGAATTTTTCAAATCTTTGGAGGCAAGGTCTTCCCTCAAGCTAGCACTGGGTTGGAAACCTACCACGCTTGGGAGACTCAAGGCTGCCATTAAGCTTGCGCAAAACTGAAAACGTTATAAATGGAAAGACTCCACGGCAGGCACTGCTGAGATTTGAACTCAGGATCTCCTGTTTACTAGACAGGCGCTTTCACCAACTAAGCCACAGCGCCTCACGTGGTGCACATCCTTTGCAACCCAGTCAAGTGCAGAGTGGGTGCAGGGGGCAGTGCAGGGCGTAACAGGAATGCGGGGGCTGGAGCTGGGGGGTATTGGGGGGGGCGGCTCGCACAGAAGTTAAAGCTGTGGACAGAGGGGAGTACAAAAGTGGGACAGGGTGGGTCTGACTGAGTGCAGAGGGGAGAGCTGTGGATTGGGCCGAGGAGGGGGCATGGAAGGGAGGTAGAATGTCTAGGTCCAGGTTGACAGTGCCTTTTTTTCTATGTGTACAAGACCTTTGTGCCATGAAATGCTTTATGTTAAGCACGTTTACATTGATTACGAACTAAACTACCGACGAGGATGGGATTCGAACACATGCGTGCAGAGCACAATGGATTAGCAGTCCATCGCCTTAACCACTCGGCCACCTCGTCATGTGTAACCTAGAACCTTGGGCCGTTTCTTGTCTGTGGCTTTTGAGAAGGGCTTAGCCAGATTCCGGCAATCTGGGAGGGCGCACGGAGAGTCTGCCAGGAGTCTGAGTATGTCTGGGCACCACGTCCTCCTGGGGCAATATGCTTCCTTCTGAGAGGCACCACCTTCGGTGACCCCCTTGGTGATTGACGTAGGCCATAGCCATGGCATTGTCCAACTGGATTCCCATCTGAGGTTCTCACAGAAGAAGAGGTATGCAACATTGAAGGGAGGCCTGAATTGTCCTGTGCTCCAGAATGTTGATGGGAAGGCGGGCTCCCTCCAAAGAATAAGTCCCCTGCATTCAAAAGGGCACCCAGGACTGATCTTTAGCCTGATAGGCTGATATGTACAGTGGGAATTTTTCAAGTCGTTGGAGGCAGGGTCTTGCCTGGGTCCAGCGCTGGGTCGGTGGGCTACCACGCTTGGGAGACTGAGGGGTGACATTCAGCTTGCGCAATACTGAAAATGTTAGAAATGGATGGACTCCACGGCAGGCACTGCTGAGATTTGAACTCAGGATCTCCTGTTTACTAGACAGGCGCTTTCACCAACTAAGCCACAGCGCCCCACTTGGGGGATAGCTCTTTGTGAGAATTTTTCAAATCTTTGGAGGCAAGGTCTTCCCTCAAGCTAGCACTGGGTTGGAAACCTACCACGCTTGGGAGACTCAAGGCTGCCATTAAGCTTGCGCAAAACTGAAAACGTTATAAATGGAAAGACTCCACGGCAGGCACTGCTGAGATTTGAACTCAGGATCTCCTGTTTACTAGACAGGCGCTTTCACCAACTAAGCCACAGCGCCTCACGTGGTGCACATCCTTTGCAACCCAGTCAAGTGCAGAGTGGGTGCAGGGGGCAGTGCAGGGCGTAACAGGAATGCGGGGGCTGGAGCTGGGGGGTATTGGGGGGGGCGGCTCGCACAGAAGTTAAAGCTGTGGACAGAGGGGAGTACAAAAGTGGGACAGGGTGGGTCTGACTGAGTGCAGAGGGGAGAGCTGTGGATTGGGCCGAGGAGGGGGCATGGAAGGGAGGTAGAATGTCTAGGTCCAGGTTGACAGTGCCTTTTTTTCTATGTGTACAAGACCTTTGTGCCATGAAATGCTTTACGTTAAGCACGTTTACATTGATTACGAACTAAACTACCGACGAGGATGGGATTCGAACCCATGCGTGCAGAGCACAATGGATTAGCAGTCCATCGCCTTACCCACTCGGCCACCTCGTCATGTGTAACCTAGAACCTTGGGCCGTTTCTTGTCTGTGGCTTTTGAGAAGGGCTTAGCCAGATTCCGGCAATCTGGGAGGGCGCACGGAGAGTCTGCCAGGAGTCTGAGTATGTCTGAGCACCACGTCCTCCTGGGGCAATATGCTTCCTTCTGAGAGGCACCACCTTCGGTGACCCCCTTGGTGATTGACGTAGGCCATAGCCATGGCATTGTCCAACTGGATTCCCATCTGAGGTTCTCACAGAAGAAGAGGTATGCAACATTGAAGGGAGGCCTGAATTGTCCTGTGCTCCAGAATGTTGATGGGAAGGCGGGCTCCCTCCAAAGAATAAGTCCCCTGCATTCAAAAGGGCACCCAGGACTGATCTTTAGCCTGATAGGCTGATATGTACAGTGGGAATTTTTCAAGTCGTTGGAGGCAGGGTCTTGCCTGGGTCCAGCGCTGGGTCGGTGGGCTACCACGCTTGGGAGACTGAGGGGTGACATTCAGCTTGCGCAATACTGAAAATGTTAGAAATGGATGGACTCCACGGCAGGCACTGCTGAGATTTGAACTCAGGATCTCCTGTTTACTAGACAGGCGCTTTCACCAACTAAGCCACAGCGCCCCACTTGGGGGATAGCTCTTTGTGAGAATTTTTCAAATCTTTGGAGGCAAGGTCTTCCCTCAAGCTAGCACTGGGTTGGAAACCTACCACGCTTGGGAGACTCAAGGCTGCCATTAAGCTTGCGCAAAACTGAAAACGTTATAAATGGAAAGACTCCACGGCAGGCACTGCTGAGATTTGAACTCAGGATCTCCTGTTTACTAGACAGGCGCTTTCACCAACTAAGCCACAGCGCCTCACGTGGTGCACATCCTTTGCAACCCAGTCAAGTGCAGAGTGGGTGCAGGGGGCAGTGCAGGGCGTAACAGGAATGCGGGGGCTGGAGCTGGGGAGTATTGGGGGGGCGGCTCGCACAGAAGTTAAAGCTGTGGACAGAGGGGAGTACAAAAGTGGGACAGGGTGGGTCTGACTGAGTGCAGGGGGGAGAGCTGTGGATTGGGCCGAGGAGGGGGCATGGAAGGGAGGTAGAATGTCTAGGTCCAGGTTGACAGTGCCTTTTTTTCTATGTGTACAAGACCTTTGTGCCATGAAATGCTTTACGTTAAGCACGTTTACATTGATTACGAACTAAACTACCGACGAGGATGGGATTCGAACCCATGCGTGCAGAGCACAATGGATTAGCAGTCCATCGCCTTAACCACTCGGCCACCTCGTCATGTGTAACCTAGAACCTTGGGCCGTTTCTTGTCTGTGGCTTTTGAGAAGGGCTTAGCCAGATTCCGGCAATCTGGGAGGGCGCACGGAGAGTCTGCCAGGAGTCTGAGTATGTCTGAGCACCACGTCCTCCTGGGGCAATATGCTTCCTTCTGAGAGGCACCACCTTCGGTGACCCCCTTGGTGATTGACGTAGGCCATAGCCATGGCATTGTCCAACTGGATTCCCATCTGAGGTTCTCACAGAAGAAGAGGTATGCAACATTGAAGGGAGGCCTGAATTGTCCTGTGCTCCAGAATGTTGATGGGAAGGCGGGCTCCCTCCAAAGAATAAGTCCCCTGCATTCAAAAGGGCACCCAGGACTGATCTTTAGCCTGATAGGCTGATATGTACAGTGGGAATTTTTCAAGTCGTTGGAGGCAGGGTCTTGCCTGGGTCCAGCGCTGGGTCGGTGGGCTACCACGCTTGGGAGACTGAGGGGTGACATTCAGCTTGCGCAATACTGAAAATGTTAGAAATGGATGGACTCCACGGCAGGCACTGCTGAGATTTGAACTCAGGATCTCCTGTTTACTAGACAGGCGCTTTCACCAACTAAGCCACAGCGCCCCACTTGGGGGATAGCTCTTTGTGAGAATTTTTCAAATCTTTGGAGGCAAGGTCTTCCCTCAAGCTAGCACTGGGTTGGAAACCTACCACGCTTGGGAGACTCAAGGCTGCCATTAAGCTTGCGCAAAACTGAAAACGTTATAAATGGAAAGACTCCACGGCAGGCACTGCTGAGATTTGAACTCAGGATCTCCTGTTTACTAGACAGGCGCTTTCACCAACTAAGCCACCGCGCCTCACGTGGTGCACATCCTTTGCAACCCAGTCCAGTGCAGAGTGGGTGCAGGGGGCAGTGCAGGGCGTAACAGGAATGCGGGGGCTGGAGGGGGGGGGTATTGGGGGGGGCGGCTCGCACAGAAGTTAAAGCTGTGGACAGAGGGGAGTACAAAAGTGGGACAGGGTGGGTCTGACTGAGTGCAGAGGGGAGAGCTGTGGATTGGGCCGAGGAGGGGGCATGGAAGGGAGGTAGAATGTCTAGGTCCAGGTTGACAGTGCCTTTTTTTCTATGTGTACAAGACCTTTGTGCCATGAAATGCTTTACGTTAAGCACGTTTACATTGATTACGAACTAAACTACCGACGAGGATGGGATTCGAACCCATGCGTGCAGAGCACAATGGATTAGCAGTCCATCGCCTTAACCACTCGGCCACCTCGTCATGTGTAACCTAGAACCTTGGGCCGTTTCTTGTCTGTGGCTTTTGAGAAGGGCTTAGCCAGATTCCGGCAATCTGGGAGGGCGCACGGAGAGTCTGCCAGGAGTCTGAGTATGTCTGAGCACCACGTCCTCCTGGGGCAATATGCTTCCTTCTGAGAGGCACCACCTTCGGTGACCCCCTTGGTGATTGACGTAGGCCATAGCCATGGCATTGTCCAACTGGATTCCCATCTGAGGTTCTCACAGAAGAAGAGGTATGCAACATTGAAGGGAGGCCTGAATTGTCCTGTGCTCCAGAATGTTGATGGGAAGGCGGGCTCCCTCCAAAGAATAAGTCCCCTGCATTCAAAAGGGCACCCAGGACTGATCTTTAGCCTGATAGGCTGATATGTACAGTGGGAATTTTTCAAGTCGTTGGAGGCAGGGTCTTGCCTGGGTCCAGCGCTGGGTCGGTGGGCTACCACGCTTGGGAGACTGAGGGGTGACATTCAGCTTGCGCAATACTGAAAATGTTAGAAATGGATGGACTCCACGGCAGGCACTGCTGAGATTTGAACTCAGGATCTCCTGTTTACTAGACAGGTGCTTTCACCAACTAAGCTACAGCGCCCCACTTGGGGGATAGCTCTTTGTGAGAATTTTTCAAATCTTTGGAGGCAAGGTCTTCCCTCAAGCTAGCACTGGGTTGGAAACCTACCACGCTTGGGAGACTCAAGGCTGCCATTAAGCTTGCGCAAAACTGAAAACGTTATAAATGGAAAGACTCCACGGCAGGCACTGCTGAGATTTGAACTCAGGATCTCCTGTTTACTAGACAGGCGCTTTCACCAACTAAGCCACAGCGCCTCACGTGGTGCACATCCTTTGCAACCCAGTCAAGTGCAGAGTGGGTGCAGGGGGTAACAGGAATGCGGGGGCTGGGGCTGGAGCTGGGGGGGGGGTATTGGGGGGGGCGGCTCGCACAGAAGTTAAAGCTGTGGACAGAGGGGAGTACAAAAGTGGGACAGGGTGGGTCTGACTGAGTGCAGAGGGGAGAGCTGTGGATTGGGCCGAGGAGGGGGCATGGAAGGGAGGTAGAATGTCTAGGTCCAGGTTGACAGTGCCTTTTTTTCTATGTGTACAAGACCTTTGTGCCATGAAATGCTTTACGTTAAGCACGTTTACATTGATTACGAACTAAACTACCGACGAGGATGGGATTCGAACCCATGCGTGCAGAGCACAATGGATTAGCAGTCCATCGCCTTAACCACTCGGCCACCTCGTCATGTGTAACCTGGAACCTTGGGCCGTTTCTTGTCTGTGGCTTTTGAGAAGGGCTTAGCCAGATTCCGGCAATCTGGGAGGGCGCACGGAGAGTCTGCCAGGAGTCTGAGTATGTCTGAGCACCACGTCCTCCTGGGGCAATATGCTTCCTTCTGAGAGGCACCACCTTCGGTGACCCCCTTGGTGATTGACGTAGGCCATAGCCATGGCATTGTCCAACTGGATTCCCATCTGAGGTTCTCACAGAAGAAGAGGTATGCAACATTGAAGGGAGGCCTGAATTGTCCTGTGCTCCAGAATGTTGATGGGAAGGCGGGCTCCCTCCAAAGAATAAGTCCCCTGCATTCAAAAGGGCACCCAGGACTGATCTTTAGCCTGATAGGCTGATATGTACAGTGGGAATTTTTCAAGTCGTTGGAGGCAGGGTCTTGCCTGGGTCCAGCGCTGGGTCGGTGGGCTACCACGCTTGGGAGACTGAGGGGTGACATTCAGCTTGCGCAATACTGAAAATGTTAGAAATGGATGGACTCTACGGCAAGCACTGCTGAGATTTGAACTCAGGATCTCCTGTTTACTAGACAGGCGCTTTCACCAACTAAGCCACAGCGCCCCACTTGGGGGATAGCTCTTTGTGAGAATTTTTCAAATCTTTGGAGGCAAGGTCTTCCCTCAAGCTAGCACTGGGTTGGAAACCTACCACGCTTGGGAGACTCAAGGCTGCCATTAAGCTTGCGCAAAACTGAAAACGTTATAAATGGAAAGACTCCACGGCAGGCACTGCTGAGATTTGAACTCAGGATCTCCTGTTTACTAGACAGGCGCTTTCACCAACTAAGCCACAGCGCCTCACGTGGTGCACATCCTTTGCAACCCAGTCAAGTGCAGAGTGGGTGCAGGGGGCAGTGCAGGGCGTAACAGGAATGCGGGGGCTGGAGCTGGGGGGTATTGGGGGGGGGCGGCTCGCACAGAAGTTAAAGCTGTGGACAGAGGGGAGTACAAAAGTGGGACAGGGTGGGTCTGACTGAGTGCAGAGGGGAGAGCTGTGGATTGGGCCGAGGAGGGGGCATGGAAGGGAGGTAGAATGTCTAGGTCCAGGTTGACAGTGCCTTTTTTTCTATGTGTACAAGACCTTTGTGCCATGAAATGCTTTACGTTAAGCACGTTTACATTGATTACGAACTAAACTACCGACGAGGATGGGATTCGAACCCATGCGTGCAGAGCACAATGGATTAGCAGTCCATCGCCTTAACCACTCGGCCACCTCGTCATGTGTAACCTAGAACCTTGGGCCGTTTCTTGTCTGTGGCTTTTGAGAAGGGCTTAGCCAGATTCCGGCAATCTGGGAGGGCGCACGGAGAGTCAGCCAGGAGACTGAGTATGTCTGAGCACCACGTCCTCCTGGGGCAATATGCTTCCTTCTGAGAGGCACCACCTTCGGTGACCCCCTTGGTGATTGACGTAGGCCATAGCCATGGCATTGTCCAACTGGATTCCCATCTGAGGTTCTCACAGAAGAAGAGGTATGCAACATTGAAGGGAGGCCTGAATTGTCCTGTGCTCCAGAATGTTGATGGGAAGGCGGGCTCCCTCCAAAGAATAAGTCCCCTGCATTCAAAAGGGCACCCAGGACTGATCTTTAGCCTGATAGGCTGATATGTACAGTGGGAATATTTCAAGTCGTTGGAGGCAGGGTCTTGCCTGGGTCGGTGGGCTACCACGCTTGGGAGACTGAGGGGTGACATTCAGCTTGCGCAATACTGAAAATGTTAGAAATGGATGGACTCTACGGCAGGCACTGCTGAGATTTGAACTCAGGATCTCCTGTTTACTAGACAGGCGCTTTCACCAACTAAGCCACAGCGCCCCACTTGGGGGATAGCTCTTTGTGAGAATTTTTCAAATCTTTGGAGGCAAGGTCTTCCCTCAAGCTAGCACTGGGTTGGAAACCTACCACGCTTGGGAGACTCAAGGCTGCCATTAAGCTTGCGCAAAACTGAAAACGTTATAAATGGAAAGACTCCACGGCAGGCACTGCTGAGATTTGAACTCAGGATCTCCTGTTTACTAGACAGGCGCTTTCACCAACTAAGCCACAGCGCCTCACGTGGTGCACATCCTTTGCAACCCAGTCAAGTGCAGAGTGGGTGCAGGGGGCAGTGCAGGGCGTAACAGGAATGCGGGGGCTGGAGCTGGGGGGTATTGGGGGGGGGCGGCTCGCACAGAAGTTAAAGCTGTGGACAGAGGGGAGTACAAAAGTGGGACAGGGTGGGTCTGACTGAGTGCAGAGGGGAGAGCTGTGGATTGGGCCGAGGAGGGGGCATGGAAGGGAGGTAGAATGTCTAGGTCCAGGTTGACAGTGCCTTTTTTTCTATGTGTACAAGACCTTTGTGCCATGAAATGCTTTATGTTAAGCACGTTTACATTGATTACGAACTAAACTACCGACGAGGATGGGATTCGAACACATGCGTGCAGAGCACAATGGATTAGCAGTCCATCGCCTTAACCACTCGGCCACCTCGTCATGTGTAACCTAGAACCTTGGGCCGTTTCTTGTCTGTGGCTTTTGAGAAGGGCTTAGCCAGATTCCGGCAATCTGGGAGGGCGCACGGAGAGTCTGCCAGGAGTCTGAGTATGTCTGAGCACCACGTCCTCCTGGGGCAATATGCTTCCTTCTGAGAGGCACCACCTTCGGTGACCCCCTTGGTGATTGACGTAGGCCATAGCCATGGCATTGTCCAACTGGATTCCCATCTGAGGTTCTCACAGAAGAAGAGGTATGCAACATTGAAGGGAGGCCTGAATTGTCCTGTGCTCCAGAATGTTGATGGGAAGGCGGGCTCCCTCCAAAGAATAAGTCCCCTGCATTCAAAAGGGCACCCAGGACTGATCTTTAGCCTGATAGGCTGATATGTACAGTGGGAATTTTTCAAGTCGTTGGAGGCAGGGTCTTGCCTGGGTCCAGCGCTGGGTCGGTGGGCTACCACGCTTGGGAGACTGAGGGGTGACATTCAGCTTGCGCAATACTGAAAATGTTAGAAATGGATGGACTCCACGGCAGGCACTGCTGAGATTTGAACTCAGGATCTCCTGTTTACTAGACAGGCGCTTTCACCAACTAAGCCACAGTGCCCCACTTGGGGGATAGCTCTTTGTGAGAATTTTTCAAATCTTTGGAGGCAAGGTCTTCCCTCAAGCTAGCACTGGGTTGGAAACCTACCACGCTTGGGAGACTCAAGGCTGCCATTAAGCTTGCGCAAAACTGAAAACGTTATAAATGGAAAGACTCCACGGCAGGCACTGCTGAGATTTGAACTCAGGATCTCCTGTTTACTAGACAGGCGCTTTCACCAACTAAGCCACAGCGCCTCACGTGGTGCACATCCTTTGCAACCCAGTCAAGTGCAGAGTGGGTGCAGGGGGCAGTGCAGGGCGTAACAGGAATGCGGGGGCTGGAGCTGGGGGGTATTGGGGGGGGGGCGGCTCGCACAGAAGTTAAAGCTGTGGACAGAGGGGAGTACAAAAGTGGGACAGGGTGGGTCTGACTGAGTGCAGAGGGGAGAGCTGTGGATTGGGCCGAGGAGGGGGCATGGAAGGGAGGTAGAATGTCTAGGTCCAGGTTGACAGTGCCTTTTTTTCTATGTGTACAAGACCTTTGTGCCATGAAATGCTTTACGTTAAGCACGTTTACATTGATTACGAACTAAACTACCGACGAGGATGGGATTCGAACCCATGCGTGCAGAGCACAATGGATTAGCAGTCCATCGCCTTAACCACTCGGCCACCTCGTCATGTGTAACCTAGAACCTTGGGCCGTTTCTTGTCTGTGGCTTTTGAGAAGGGCTTAGCCAGATTCCGGCAATCTGGGAGGGCGCACGGAGAGTCTGCCAGGAGTCTGAGTATGTCTGAGCACCACGTCCTCCTGGGGCAATATGCTTCCTTCTGAGAGGCACCACCTTCGGTGACCCCCTTGGTGATTGACGTAGGCCATAGCCATGGCATTGTCCAACTGGATTCCCATCTGAGGTTCTCACAGAAGAAGAGGTATGCAACATTGAAGGGAGGCCTGAATTGTCCTGTGCTCCAGAATGTTGATGGGAAGGCGGGCTCCCTCCAAAGAATAAGTCCCCTGCATTCAAAAGGGCACCCAGGACTGATCTTTAGCCTGATAGGCTGATATGTACAGTGGGAATTTTTCAAGTCGTTGGAGGCAGGGTCTTGCCTGGGTCGGTGGGCTACCACGCTTGGGAGACTGAGGGGTGACATTCAGCTTGCGCAATACTGAAAATGTTAGAAATGGATGGACTCTACGGCAGGCACTGCTGAGATTTGAACTCAGGATCTCCTGTTTACTAGACAGGCGCTTTCACCAACTAAGCCACAGCGCCCCACTTGGGGGATAGCTCTTTGTGAGAATTTTTCAAATCTTTGGAGGCAAGGTCTTCCCTCAAGCTAGCACTGGGTTGGAAACCTACCACGCTTGGGAGACTCAAGGCTGCCATTAAGCTTGCGCAAAACTGAAAACGTTATAAATGGAAAGACTCCACGGCAGGCACTGCTGAGATTTGAACTCAGGATCTCCTGTTTACTAGACAGGCGCTTTCACCAACTAAGCCACAGCGCCTCACGTGGTGCACATCCATTGCAACCCAGTCAAGTGCAGAGTGGGTGCAGGGGGCAGTGCAGGGCGTAACAGGAATGCGGGGGCTGGAGCTGGGGGGTATTGGGGGGGGCGGCTCGCACAGAAGTTAAAGCTGTGGACAGAGGGGAGTACAAAAGTGGGACAGGGTGGGTCTGACTGAGTGCAGAGGGGAGAGCTGTGGATTGGGCCGAGGAGGGGGCATGGAAGGGAGGTAGAATGTCTAGGTCCAGGTTGACAGTGCCTTTTTTTCTATGTGTACAAGACCTTTGTGCCATAAAATGCTTTACGTTAAGCACGTTTACATTGATTACGAACTAAACTACCGACGAGGATGGGATTCGAACCCATGCGTGCAGAGCATAATGGATTAGCAGTCCATCGTCTTAACCACTCGGCCACCTCGTCATGTGTAACCTAGAACCTTGGGCCGTTTCTTGTCTGTGGCTTTTGAGAAGGGCTTAGCCAGATTCCGGCAATCTGGGAGGGCGCACGGAGAGTCTGCCAGGAGTCTGAGTATGTCTGAGCACCACGTCCTCCTGGGGCAATATGCTTCCTTCTGAGAGGCACCACCTTCGGTGACCCCCTTGGTGATTGACGTAGGCCATAGCCATGGCATTGTCCAACTGGATTCCCATCTGAGGTTCTCACAGAAGAAGAGGTATGCAACATTGAAGGGAGGCCTGAATTGTCCTGTGCTCCAGAATGTTGATGGGAAGGCGGGCTCCCTCCAAAGAATAAGTCCCCTGCATTCAAAAGGGCACCCAGGACTGATCTTTAGCCTGATAGGCTGATATGTACAGTGGGAATATTTCAAGTCGTTGGAGGCAGGGTCTTGCCTGGGTCGGTGGGCTACCACGCTTGGGAGACTGAGGGGTGACATTCAGCTTGCGCAATACTGAAAATGTTAGAAATGGATGGACTCTACGGCAGGCACTGCTGAGATTTGAACTCAGGATCTCCTGTTTACTAGACAGGCGCTTTCACCAACTAAGCCACAGCGCCCCACTTGGGGGATAGCTCTTTGTGAGAATTTTTCAAATCTTTGGAGGCAAGGTCTTCCCTCAAGCTAGCACTGGGTTGGAAACCTACCACGCTTGGGAGACTCAAGGCTGCCATTAAGCTTGCGCAAAACTGAAAACGTTATAAATGGAAAGACTCCACGGCAGGCACTGCTGAGATTTGAACTCAGGATCTCCTGTTTACTAGACAGGCTCTTTCACCAACTAAGCCACAGCGCCTCACGTGGTGCACATCCTTTGCAACCCAGTCAAGTGCAGAGTGGGTGCAGGGGGCAGTGCAGGGCGTAACAGGAATGCGGGGGCTGGAGCTGGGGGGTATTGGGGGGGGCGGCTCGCACAGAAGTTAAAGCTGTGGACAGAGGGGAGTACAAAAGTGGGACAGGGTGGGTCTGACTGAGTGCAGAGGGGAGAGCTGTGGATTGGGCCGAGGAGGGGGCATGGAAGGGAGGTAGAATGTCTAGGTCCAGGTTGACAGTGCCTTTTTTTCTATGTGTACAAGACCTTTGTGCCATAAAATGCTTTACGTTAAGCACGTTTACATTGATTACGAACTAAACTACCGACGAGGATGGGATTCGAACCCATGCGTGCAGAGCATAATGGATTAGCAGTCCATCGTCTTAACCACTCGGCCACCTCGTCATGTGTAACCTAGAACCTTGGGCCGTTTCTTGTCTGTGGCTTTTGAGAAGGGCTTAGCCAGATTCCGGCAATCTGGGAGGGCGCACGGAGAGTCTGCCAGGAGTCTGAGTATGTCTGAGCACCACGTCCTCCTGGGGCAATATGCTTCCTTCTGAGAGGCACCACCTTCGGTGACCCCCTTGGTGATTGACGTAGGCCATAGCCATGGCATTGTCCAACTGGATTCCCATCTGAGGTTCTCACAGAAGAAGAGGTATGCAACATTGAAGGGAGGCCTGAATTGTCCTGTGCTCCAGAATGTTGATGGGAAGGCGGGCTCCCTCCAAAGAATAAGTCCCCTGCATTCAAAAGGGCACCCAGGACTGATCTTTAGCCTGATAGGCTGATATGTACAGTGGGAATTTTTCAAGTCGTTGGAGGCAGGGTCTTGCCTGGGTCCAGCGCTGGGTCGGTGGGCTACCACGCTTGGGAGACTGAGGGGTGACATTCAGCTTGCGCAATACTGAAAATGTTAGAAATGGATGGACTCCACGGCAGGCACTGCTGAGATTTGAACTCAGGATCTCCTGTTTACTAGACAGGCGCTTTCACCAACTAAGCCACAGCACCCCACTTGGGGGATAGCTCTTTGTGAGAATTTTTCAAATCTTTGGAGGCAAGGTCTTCCCTCAAGCTAGCACTGGGTTGGAAACCTACCACGCTTGGGAGACTCAAGGCTGCCATTAAGCTTGCGCAAAACTGAAAACGTTATAAATGGAAAGACTCCACGGCAGGCACTGCTGAGATTTGAACTCAGGATCTCCTGTTTACTAGACAGGCGCTTTCACCAACTAAGCCACAGCGCCTCACGTGGTGCACATCCTTTGCAACCCAGTCAAGTGCAGAGTGGGTGCAGGGGGCAGTGCAGGGCGTAACAGGAATGCGGGGGCTGGAGCTGGGGGGTATTGGGGGGGGGCGGCTCGCACAGAAGTTAAAGCTGTGGACAGAGGGGAGTACAAAAGTGGGACAGGGTGGGTCTGACTGAGTGCAGAGGGGAGAGCTGTGGATTGGGCCGAGGAGGGGGCATGGAAGGGAGGTAGAATGTCTAGGTCCAGGTTGACAGTGCCTTTTTTTCTATGTGTACAAGACCTTTGTGCCATGAAATGCTTTACGTTAAGCACGTTTACATTGATTACGAACTAAACTACCGACGAGGATGGGATTCGAACCCATGCGTGCAGAGCACAATGGATTAGCAGTCCATCGCCTTAACCACTCGGCCACCTCGTCATGTGTAACCTAGAACCTTGGGCCGTTTCTTGTCTGTGGCTTTTGAGAAGGGCTTAGCCAGATTCCGGCAATCTGGGAGGGCGCACGGAGAGTCTGCCAGGAGTCTGAGTATGTCTGAGCACCACGTCCTCCTGGGGCAATATGCTTCCTTCTGAGAGGCACCACCTTCGGTGACCCCCTTGGTGATTGACGTAGGCCATAGCCATGGCATTGTCCAACTGGATTCCCATCTGAGGTTCTCACAGAAGAAGAGGTATGCAACATTGAAGGGAGGCCTGAATTGTCCTGTGCTCCAGAATGTTGATGGGAAGGCGGGCTCCCTCCAAAGAATAAGTCCCCTGCATTCAAAAGGGCACCCAGGACTGATCTTTAGCCTGATAGGCTGATATGTACAGTGGGAATTTTTCAAGTCGTTGGAGGCAGGGTCTTGCCTGGGTCGGTGGGCTACCACGCTTGGGAGACTGAGGGGTGACATTCAGCTTGCGCAATACTGAAAATGTTAGAAATGGATGGACTCTACGGCAGGCACTGCTGAGATTTGAACTCAGGATCTCCTGTTTACTAGACAGGCGCTTTCACCAACTAAGCCACAGCGCCCCACTTGGGGGATAGCTCTTTGTGAGAATTTTTCAAATCTTTGGAGGCAAGGTCTTCCCTCAAGCTAGCACTGGGTTGGAAACCTACCACGCTTGGGAGACTCAAGGCTGCCATTAAGCTTGCGCAAAACTGAAAACGTTATAAATGGAAAGACTCCACGGCAGGCACTGCTGAGATTTGAACTCAGGATCTCCTGTTTACTAGACAGGCGCTTTCACCAACTAAGCCACAGCGCCTCACGTGGTGCACATCCTTTGCAACCCAGTCAAGTGCAGAGTGGGTGCAGGGGGCAGTGCAGGGCGTAACAGGAATGCGGGGGCTGGAGCTGGGGGGTATTGGGGGGGGCGGCTCGCACAGAAGTTAAAGCTGTGGACAGAGGGGAGTACAAAAGTGGGACAGGGTGGGTCTGACTGAGTGCAGAGGGGAGAGCTGTGGATTGGGCCGAGGAGGGGGCATGGAAGGGAGGTAGAATGTCTAGGTCCAGGTTGACAGTGCCTTTTTTTCTATGTGTACAAGACCTTTGTGCCATAAAATGCTTTACGTTAAGCACGTTTACATTGATTACGAACTAAACTACCGACGAGGATGGGATTCGAACCCATGCGTGCAGAGCATAATGGATTAGCAGTCCATCGTCTTAACCACTCAGCCACCTCGTCATGTGTAACCTAGAACCTTGGGCCGTTTCTTGTCTGTGGCTTTTGAGAAGGGCTTAGCCAGATTCCGGCAATCTGGGAGGGCGCACGGAGAGTCTGCCAGGAGTCTGAGTATGTCTGAGCACCACGTCCTCCTGGGGCAATATGCTTCCTTCTGAGAGGCACCACCTTCGGTGACCCCCTTGGTGATTGACGTAGGCCATAGCCATGGCATTGTCCAACTGGATTCCCATCTGAGGTTCTCACAGAAGAAGAGGTATGCAACATTGAAGGGAGGCCTGAATTGTCCTGTGCTCCAGAATGTTGATGGGAAGGCGGGCTCCCTCCAAAGAATAAGTCCCCTGCATTCAAAAGGGCACCCAGGACTGATCTTTAGCCTGATAGGCTGATATGTACAGTGGGAATATTTCAAGTCGTTGGAGGCAGGGTCTTGCCTGGGTCGGTGGGCTACCACGCTTGGGAGACTGAGGGGTGACATTCAGCTTGCGCAATACTGAAAATGTTAGAAATGGATGGACTCTACGGCAGGCACTGCTGAGATTTGAACTCAGGATCTCCTGTTTACTAGACAGGCGCTTTCACCAACTAAGCCACAGCGCCCCACTTGGGGGATAGCTCTTTGTGAGAATTTTTCAAATCTTTGGAGGCAAGGTCTTCCCTCAAGCTAGCACTGGGTTGGAAACCTACCACGCTTGGGAGACTCAAGGCTGCCATTAAGCTTGCGCAAAACTGAAAACGTTATAAATGGAAAGACTCCACGGCAGGCACTGCTGAGATTTGAACTCAGGATCTCCTGTTTACTAGACAGGCTCTTTCACCAACTAAGCCACAGCGCCTCACGTGGTGCACATCCTTTGCAACCCAGTCAAGTGCAGAGTGGGTGCAGGGGGCAGTGCAGGGCGTAACAGGAATGCGGGGGCTGGAGCTGGGGGGTATTGGGGGGGGCGGCTCGCACAGAAGTTAAAGCTGTGGACAGAGGGGAGTACAAAAGTGGGACAGGGTGGGTCTGACTGAGTGCAGAGGGGAGAGCTGTGGATTGGGCCGAGGAGGGGGCATGGAAGGGAGGTAGAATGTCTAGGTCCAGGTTGACAGTGCCTTTTTTTCTATGTGTACAAGACCTTTGTGCCATAAAATGCTTTACGTTAAGCACGTTTACATTGATTACGAACTAAACTACCGACGAGGATGGGATTCGAACCCATGCGTGCAGAGCATAATGGATTAGCAGTCCATCGTCTTAACCACTCGGCCACCTCGTCATGTGTAACCTAGAACCTTGGGCCGTTTCTTGTCTGTGGCTTTTGAGAAGGGCTTAGCCAGATTCCGGCAATCTGGGAGGGCGCACGGAGAGTCTGCCAGGAGTCTGAGTATGTCTGAGCACCACGTCCTCCTGGGGCAATATGCTTCCTTCTGAGAGGCACCACCTTCGGTGACCCCCTTGGTGATTGACGTAGGCCATAGCCATGGCATTGTCCAACTGGATTCCCATCTGAGGTTCTCACAGAAGAAGAGGTATGCAACATTGAAGGGAGGCCTGAATTGTCCTGTGCTCCAGAATGTTGATGGGAAGGCGGGCTCCCTCCAAAGAATAAGTCCCCTGCATTCAAAAGGGCACCCAGGACTGATCTTTAGCCTGATAGGCTGATATGTACAGTGGGAATTTTTCAAGTCGTTGGAGGCAGGGTCTTGCCTGGGTCCAGCGCTGGGTCGGTGGGCTACCACGCTTGGGAGACTGAGGGGTGACATTCAGCTTGCGCAATACTGAAAATGTTAGAAATGGATGGACTCCACGGCAGGCACTGCTGAGATTTGAACTCAGGATCTCCTGTTTACTAGACAGGCGCTTTCACCAACTAAGCCACAGCACCCCACTTGGGGGATAGCTCTTTGTGAGAATTTTTCAAATCTTTGGAGGCAAGGTCTTCCCTCAAGCTAGCACTGGGTTGGAAACCTACCACGCTTGGGAGACTCAAGGCTGCCATTAAGCTTGCGCAAAACTGAAAACGTTATAAATGGAAAGACTCCACGGCAGGCACTGCTGAGATTTGAACTCAGGATCTCCTGTTTACTAGACAGGCGCTTTCACCAACTAAGCCACAGCGCCTCACGTGGTGCACATCCTTTGCAACCCAGTCAAGTGCAGAGTGGGTGCAGGGGGCAGTGCAGGGCATAACAGGAATGCGGGGGCTGGAGCTGGGGGGTATTGGGGGGGCGGTGGGCTACCACGCTTGGGAGACTGAGGGGTGACATTCAGCTTGCGCAATACTGAAAATGTTAGAAATGGATGGACTCCACGGCAGGCACTGCTGAGATTTGAACTCAGGATCTCCTGTGTACTAGACAGGCGCTTTCACCAACTAAGCCACAGCGCCCCACTTGGGGGATAGCTCTTTGTGAGAATTTTTCAAATCTTTGGAGGCAAGGTCTTCCCTCAAGCTAGCACTGGGTTGGAAACCTACCACGCTTGGGAGACTCAAGGCTGCCATTAAGCTTGCGCAAAACTGAAAACGTTATAAATGGAAAGACTCCACGGCAGGCACTGCTGAGATTTGAACTCAGGATCTCCTGTTTACTAGACAGGCGCTTTCACCAACTAAGCCACAGCGCCTCACGTGGTGCACAGCCTTTGCAACCCAGTCAAGTGCAGAGTGGGTGCAGGGGGCAGTGCAGGGCGTAACAGGAATGCGGGGGCTGGAGCTGGGGGGTATTGGGGGGGGCGGTGGGCTACCACGCTTGGGAGACTGAGGGGTGACATTCAGCTTGCGCAATACTGAAAATGTTAGAAATGGATGGACTCCACGGCAGGCACTGCTGAGATTTGAACTCAGGATCTCCTGTTTACTAGACAGGCGCTTTCACCAACTAAGCCACAGCGCCCCACTTGGGGGATAGCTCTTTGTGAGAATTTTTCAAATCTTTGGAGGCAAGGTCTTCCCTCAAGCTAGCACTGGGTTGGAAACCTACCACGCTTGGGAGACTCAAGGCTGCCATTAAGCTTGCGCAAAACTGAAAACGTTATAAATGGAAAGACTCCACGGCAGGCACTGCTGAGATTTGAACTCAGGATCTCCTGTTTACTAGACAGGCGCTTTCACCAACTAAGCCACAGCGCCTCACGTGGTGCACATCCTTTGCAACCCAGTCAAGTGCAGAGTGGGTGCAGGGGGCAGTGCAGGGGGCAGTGCAGGGGCAGTGCAGGGCGTAACAGGAATGCGGGGGCTGGAGCTGGGGGGTATTGGGGGGGGCGGCTCGCACAGAAGTTAAAGCTGTGGACAGAGGGGAGTACAAAAGTGGGACAGGGTGGGTCTGACTGAGTGCAGAGGGGAGAGCTGTGGATTGGGCCGAGGAGGGGGCATGGAATTGAGGTAGAATGTCTAGGTCCAGGTTGACTGTGCCTTTTTTTCTATGTGTACAAGACCTTTGTGCCATGAAATGCTTTACGTTAAGCACGTTTACATTGATTACGAACTAAACTACCGACGAGGATGGGATTCGAACCCATGCGTGCAGAGCACAATGGATTAGCAGTCCATCGCCTTAACCACTCGGCCACCTCGTCATGTGTAACCTAGAACCTTGGGCCGTTTCTTGTCTGTGGCTTTTGAGAAGGGCTTAGCCAGATTCCGGCAATCTGGGAGGGCGCACGGAGAGTCTGCCAGGAGTCTGAGTATGTCTGAGCACCACGTCCTCCTGGGGCAATATGCTTCCTTCTGAGAGGCACCACCTTCGGTGACCCCCTTGGTGATTGACGTAGGCCATAGCCATGGCATTGTCCAACTGGATTCCCATCTGAGGTTCTCACAGAAGAAGAGGTATGCAACATTGAAGGGAGGCCTGAATTGTCCTGTGCTCCAGAATGTTGATGGGAAGGCGGGCTCCCTCCAAAGAATAAGTCCCCTGCATTCAAAAGGGCACCCAGGACTGATCTTTAGCCTGATAGGCTGATATGTACAGTGGGAATTTTTCAAGTCGTTGGAGGCAGGGTCTTGCCTGGGTCCAGCGCTGGGTCGGTGGGCTACCACGCTTGGGAGACTGAGGGGTGACATTCAGCTTGCGCAATACTGAAAATGTTAGAAATGGATGGACTCCACGGCAGGCACTGCTGAGATTTGAACTCAGGATCTCCTGTTTACTAGACAGGCGCTTTCACCAACTAAGCCACAGCGCCCCACTTGGGGGATAGCTCTTTGTGAGAATTTTTCAAATCTTTGGAGGCAAGGTCTTCCCTCAAGCTAGCACTGGGTTGGAAACCTACCACGCTTGGGAGACTCAAGGCTGCCATTAAGCTTGCGCAAAACTGAAAACGTTATAAATGGAAAGACTCCACGGCAGGCACTGCTGAGATTTGAACTCAGGATCTCCTGTTTACTAGACAGGCGCTTTCACCAACTAAGCCACAGCGCCTCACGTGGTGCACATCCTTTGCAACCCAGTCAAGTGCAGAGTGGGTGCAGGGGGCAGTGCAGGGCGTAACAGGAATGCGGGGGCTGGAGCTGGGGGGGGGGGTATTGGGGGGGGCGGCTCGCACAGAAGTTAAAGCTGTGGACAGAGGGGAGTACAAAAGTGGGACAGGGTGGGTCTGACTGAGTGCAGAGGGGAGAGCTGTGGATTGGGCCGAGGAGGGGGCATGGAAGGGAGGTAGAATGTCTAGGTCCAGGTTGACAGTGCCTTTTTTTCTATGTGTACAAGACCTTTGTGCCATGAAATGCTTTACGTTAAGCACGTTTACATTGATTACGAACTAAACTACCGACGAGGATGGGATTCGAACCCATGCGTGCAGAGCACAATGGATTAGCAGTCCATCGCCTTAACCACTCGGCCACCTCGTCATGTGTAACCTAGAACCTTGGGCCGTTTCTTGTCTGTGGCTTTTGAGAAGGGCTTAGCCAGATTCCGGCAATCTGGGAGGGCGCACGGAGAGTCTGCCAGGAGTCTGAGTATGTCTGAGCACCACGTCCTCCTGGGGCAATATGCTTCCTTCTGAGAGGCACCACCTTCGGTGACCCCCTTGGTGATTGACGTAGGCCATAGCCATGGCATTGTCCAACTGGATTCCCATCTGAGGTTCTCACAGAAGAAGAGGTATGCAACATTGAAGGGAGGCCTGAATTGTCCTGTGCTCCAGAATGTTGATGGGAAGGCGGGCTCCCTCCAAAGAATAAGTCCCCTGCATTCAAAAGGGCACCCAGGACTGATCTTTAGCCTGATAGGCTGATATGTACAGTGGGAATTTTTCAAGTCGTTGGAGGCAGGGTCTTGCCTGGGTCCAGCGCTGGGTCGGTGGGCTACCACGCTTGGGAGACTGAGGGGTGACATTCAGCTTGCGCAATACTGAAAATGTTAGAACTGGATGGACTCCACGGCAGGCACTGCTGAGATTTGAACTCAGGATCTCCTATTTACTAGACAGGCGCTTTCACCAACTAAGCCACAGCGTCCCACTTGGGGGATAGCTCTTTGTGAGAATTTTTCAAATCTTTGGAGGCAAGGTCTTCCCTCAAGCTAGCACTGGGTTGGAAACCTACCACGCTTGGGAGACTCAAGGCTGCCATTAAGCTTGCGCAAAACTGAAAACGTTATAAATGGAAAGACTCCACGGCAGGCACTGCTGAGATTTGAACTCAGGATCTCCTGTTTACTAGACAGGCGCTTTCACCAACTAAGCCACAGCGCCTCACGTGGTGCACATCCTTTGCAACCCAGTCAAGTGCAGAGTGGGTGCAGGGGGCAGTGCAGGGCGTAACAGGAATGCGGGGGCTGGAGCTGGGGGGTATTGGGGGGGGCGGCTCGCACAGAAGTTAAAGCTGTGGACAGAGGGGAGTACAAAAGTGGGACAGGGTGGGTCTGACTGAGTGCAGAGGGGAGAGCTGTGGATTGGGCCGAGGAGGGGGCATGGAAGGGAGGTAGAATGTCTAGGTCCAGGTTGACAGTGCCTTTTTTTCTATGTGTACAAGACCTTTGTGCCATGAAATGCTTTACGTTAAGCACGTTTACATTGATTACGAACTAAACTACCGACGAGGATGGGATTCGAACCCATGCGTGCAGAGCACAATGGATAAGCAGTCCATCGCCTTAACCACTCGGCCACCTCGTCATGTGTAACCTAGAACCTTGGGCCGTTTCTTGTCTGTGGCTTTTGAGAAGGGCTTAGCCAGATTCCGGCAATCTGGGAGGGCGCACGGAGAGTCTGCCAGGAGTCTGAGTATGTCTGAGCACCACGTCCTCCTGGGGCAATATGCTTCCTTCTGAGAGGCACCACCTTCGGTGACCCCCTTGGTGATTGACGTAGGCCATAGCCATGGCATTGTCCAACTGGATTCCCATCTGAGGTTCTCACAGAAGAAGAGGTATGCAACGTTGAAGGGAGGCCTGAATTGTCCTGTGCTCCAGGATGTTGATGGGAAGGCGGGCTCCCTCCAAAGAATAAGTCCCCTGCATTCAAAAGGGCACCCAGGACTGATCTTTAGCCTGATAGGCTGATATGTACAGTGGGAATTTTTCAAGTCGTTGGAGGCAGGGTCTTGCCTGGGTCCAGCGCTGGGTCGGTGGGCTACCACGCTTGGGAGACTGAGGGGTGACATTCAGCTTGCGCAATACTGAAAATGTTAGAAATGGATGGACTCCACGGCAGGCACTGCTGAGATTTGAACTCAGGATCTCCTGTTTACTAGACAGGCGCTTTCACCAACTAAGCCACAGCGCCCCACTTGGGGGATAGCTCTTTGTGAGAATTTTTCAAATCTTTGGAGGCAAGGTCTTCCCTCAAGCTAGCACTGGGTTGGAAACCTACCACGCTTGGGAGACTCAAGGCTGCCATTAAGCTTGCGCAAAACTGAAAACGTTATAAATGGAAAGACTCCACGGCAGGCACTGCTGAGATTTGAACTCAGGATCTCCTGTTTACTAGACAGGCGCTTTCACCAACTAAGCCACAGCGCCTCACGTGGTGCACATCCTTTGCAACCCAGTCAAGTGCAGGGTGGGTGCAGGGGGCAGTGCAGGGCGTAACAGGAATGCGGGGGCTGGAGCTGGGGGGGGGGGGGGGGTATTGGGGGGGGCGGCTCGCACAGAAGTTAAAGCTGTGGACAGAGGGGAGTACAAAAGTGGGACAGGGTGGGTCTGACTGAGTGCAGAGGGGAGAGCTGTGGATTGGGCCGAGGAGGGGGCATGGAAGGGAGGTAGAATGTCTAGGTCCAGGTTGACAGTGCCTTTTTTTCTATGTGTACAAGACCTTTGTGCCATGAAATGCTTTACGTTAAGCACGTTTACATTGATTACGAACTAAACTACCGACGAGGATGGGATTCGAACCCATGCGTGCAGAGCACAATGGATTAGCAGTCCATCGCCTTAACCACTCGGCCACCTCGTCATGTGTAACCTAGAACCTTGGGCCGTTTCTTGTCTGTGGCTTTTGAGAAGGGCTTAGCCAGATTCCGGCAATCTGGGAGGGCGCACGGAGAGTCTGCCAGGAGTCTGAGTATGTCTGAGCACCACGTCCTCCTGGGGCAATATGCTTCCTTCTGAGAGGCACCACGTTCGGTGACCCCCTTGGTGATTGACGTAGGCCATAGCCATGGCATTGTCCAACTGGATTCCCATCTGAGGTTCTCACAGAAGAAGAGGTATGCAACATTGAAGGGAGGCCTGAATTGTCCTGTGCTCCAGAATGTTGATGGGAAGGCGGGCTCCCTCCAAAGAATAAGTCCCCTGCATTCAAAAGGGCACCCAGGACTGATCTTTAGCCTGATAGGCTGATATGTACAGTGGGAATTTTTCAAGTCGTTGGAGGCAGGGTCTTGCCTGGGTCCAGCGCTGGGTCGGTGGGCTACCACGCTTGGGAGACTGAGGGGTGACATTCAGCTTGCGCAATACTGAAAATGTTAGAAATGGATGGACTCCACGGCAGGCACTGCTGAGATATGAACTCAGGATCTCCTGTTTACTAGACAGGCGCTTTCACCAACTAAGCCACAGCGCCCCACTTGGGGGATAGCTCTTTGTGAGAATTTTTCAAATCTTTGGAGGCAAGGTCTTCCCTCAAGCTAGCACTGGGTTGGAAACCTACCACGCTTGGGAGACTCAAGGCTGCCATTAAGCTTGCGCAAAACTGAAAACGTTATAAATGGAAAGACTCCACGGCAGGCACTGCTGAGATTTGAACTCAGGATCTCCTGTTTACTAGACAGGCGCTTTCACCAACTAAGCCACAGCGCCTCACGTGGTGCACATCCTTTGCAACCCAGTCAAGTGCAGAGTGGGTGCAGGGGGCAGTGCAGGGCGTAACAGGAATGCGGGGGCTGGAGCTGGGGGGTATTGGGGGGGGCGGCTCGCACAGAAGTTAAAGCTGTGGACAGAGGGGAGTACAAAAGTGGGACAGGGTGGGTCTGACTGAGTGCAGAGGGGAGAGATGTGGATTGGGCCGAGGAGGGGGCATGGAAGGGAGGTAGAATGTCTAGGTCCAGGTTGACAGTGCCTTTTTTTCTATGTGTACAAGACCTTTGTGCCATGAAATGCTTTACGTTAAGCACGTTTACATTGATTACGAACTAAACTACCGACGAGGATGGGATTCGAACCCATGCGTGCAGAGCACAATGGATAAGCAGTCCATCGCCTTAACCACTCGGCCACCTCGTCATGTGTAACCTAGAACCTTGGGCCGTTTCTTGTCTGTGGCTTTTGAGAAGGGCTTAGCCAGATTCCGGCAATCTGGGAGGGCGCACGGAGAGTCTGCCAGGAGTCTGAGTATGTCTGAGCACCACGTCCTCCTGGGGCAATATGCTTCCTTCTGAGAGGCACCACCTTCGGTGACCCCCTTGGTGATTGACGTAGGCCATAGCCATGGCATTGTCCAACTGGATTCCCATCTGAGGTTCTCACAGAAGAAGAGGTATGCAACATTGAAGGGAGGCCTGAATTGTCCTGTGCTCCAGGATGTTGATGGGAAGGCGGGCTCCCTCCAAAGAATAAGTCCCCTGCATTCAAAAGGGCACCCAGGACTGATCTTTAGCCTGATAGGCTGATATGTACAGTGGGAATTTTTCAAGTCGTTGGAGGCAGGGTCTTGCCTGGGTCCAGCGCTGGGTCGGTGGGCTACCACGCTTGGGAGACTGAGGGGTGACATTCAGCTTGCGCAATACTGAAAATGTTAGAAATGGATGGACTCCACTGCAGGCACTGCTGAGATTTGAACTCAGGATCTCCTGTTTACTAGACAGGCGCTTTCACCAACTAAGCCACAGCGCCCCACTTGGGGGATAGCTCTTTGTGAGAATTTTTCAAATCTTTGGAGGCAAGGTCTTCCCTCAAGCTAGCACTGGGTTGGAAACCTACCACGCTTGGGAGACTCAAGGCTGCCATTAAGCTTGCGCAAAACTGAAAACGTTATAAATGGAAAGACTCCACGGCAGGCACTGCTGAGATTTGAACTCAGGATCTCCTGTTTACTAGACAGGCGCTTTCACCAACTAAGCCACAGCGCCTCACGTGGTGCACATCCTTTGCAACCCAGTCAAGTGCAGAGTGGGTGCAGGGGGCAGTGCAGGGCGTAACAGGAATGCGGGGGCTGGAGCTGGGGGGTGGGGGGGTATTGGGGGGGGCGGCTCGCACAGAAGTTAAAGCTGTGGACAGAGGGGAGTACAAAAGTGGGACAGGGTGGGTTTGACTGAGTGCAGAGGGGAGAGCTGTGGATTGGGCCGAGGAGGGGGCATGGAAGGGAGGTAGAATGTCTAGGTCCAGGTTGACAGTGCCTTTTTTTCTATGTGTACAAGACCTTTGTGCCATGAAATGCTTTACGTTAAGCACGTTTACATTGATTACGAGCTAAACTACCGACGAGGATGGGATTCGAACCCATGCGTGCAGAGCACAATGGATTAGCAGTCCATCGCCTTAACCACTCGGCCACCTCGTCATGTGTAACCTAGAACCTTGGGCCGTTTCTTGTCTGTGGCTTTTGAGAAGGGCTTAGCCAGATTCCGGCAATCTGGGAGGGCGCACGGAGAGTCTGCCAGGAGTCTGAGTATGTCTGAGCACCACGTCCTCCTGGGGCAATATGCTTCCTTCTGAGAGGCACCACCTTCGGTGACCCCCTTGGTGATTGACGTAGGCCATAGCCATGGCATTGTCCAACTGGATTCCCATCTGAGGTTCTCACAGAAGAAGAGGTATGCAACATTGAAGGGAGGCCTGAATTGTCCTGTGCTCCAGAATGTTGATGGGAAGGCGGGCTCCCTCCAAAGAATAAGTCCCCTGCATTCAAAAGGGCACCCAGGACTGATCTTTAGCCTGATAGGCTGATATGTACAGTGGGAATTTTTCAAGTCGTTGGAGGCAGGGTCTTGCCTGGGTCCAGCGCTGGGTCGGTGGGCTACCACGCTTGGGAGACTGAGGGGTGACATTCAGCTTGCGCAATACTGAAAATGTTAGAAATGGATGGACTCCACGGCAGGCACTGCTGAGATATGAACTCAGGATCTCCTGTTTACTAGACAGGCGCTTTCACCAACTAAGCCACAGCGCCCCACTTGGGGGATAGCTCTTTGTGAGAATTTTTCAAATCTTTGGAGGCAAGGTCTTCCCTCAAGCTAGCACTGGGTTGGAAACCTACCACGCTTGGGAGACTCAAGGCTGCCATTAAGCTTGCGCAAAACTGAAAACGTTATAAATGGAAAGACTCCACGGCAGGCACTGCTGAGATTTGAACTCAGGATCTCCTGTTTACTAGACAGGCGCTTTCACCAACTAAGCCACAGCGCCTCACGTGGTGCACATCCTTTGCAACCCAGTCAAGTGCAGAGTGGGTGCAGGGGGCAGTGCAGGGCGTAACAGGAATGCGGGGGCTGGAGCTGGGGGGGGGGGGGTATTGGGGGGGGCGGCTCGCACAGAAGTTAAAGCTGTGGACAGAGGGGAGTACAAAAGTGGGACAGGGTGGGTCTGACTGAGTGCAGAGGGGAGAGCTGTGGATTGGGCCGAGGAGGGGGCATGGAAGGGAGGTAGAATGTCTAGGTCCAGGTTGACAGTGCCTTTTTTTCTATGTGTACAAGACCTTTGTGCCATGAAATGCTTTACGTTAAGCACGTTTACATTGATTACGAACTAAACTACCGACGAGGATGGGATTCGAACCCATGCGTGCAGAGCACAATGGATTAGCAGTCCATCGCCTTAACCACTCGGCCACCTCGTCATGTGTAACCTAGAACCTTGGGCCGTTTCTTGTCTGTGGCTTTTGAGAAGGGCTTAGCCAGATTCCGGCAATCTGGGAGGGCGCACGGAGAGTCAGCCAGGAGACTGAGTATGTCTGAGCACCACGTCCTCCTGGGGCAATATGCTTCCTTCTGAGAGGCACCACCTTCGGTGACCCCCTTGGTGATTGACGTAGGCCATAGCCATGGCATTGTCCAACTGGATTCCCATCTGAGGTTCTCACAGAAGAAGAGGTATGCAACATTGAAGGGAGGCCTGAATTGTCCTGTGCTCCAGAATGTTGATGGGAAGGCGGGCTCCCTCCAAAGAATAAGTCCCCTGCATTCAAAAGGGCACCCAGGACTGATCTTTAGCCTGATAGGCTGATATGTACAGTGGGAATTTTTCAAGTCGTTGGAGGCAGGGTCTTGCCTGGGTCCAGCGCTGGGTCGGTGGGCTACCACGCTTGGGAGACTGAGGGGTGACATTCAGCTTGCGCAATACTGAAAATGTTAGAAATGGATGGACTCCACGGCAGGCACTGCTGAGATTTGAACTCAGGATCTCCTGTTTACTAGACAGGCGCTTTCACCAACTAAGCCACAGCGCCCCACTTGGGGGATAGCTCTTTGTGAGAATTTTTCAAATCTTTGGAGGCAAGGTCTTCCCTCAAGCTAGCACTGGGTTGGAAACCTACCACGCTTGGGAGACTCAAGGCTGCCATTAAGCTTGCGCAAAACTGAAAACGTTATAAATGGAAAGACTCCACGGCAGGCACTGCTGAGATTTGAACTCAGGATCTCCTGTTTACTAGACAGGCGCTTTCACCAACTAAGCCACAGCGCCTCACGTGGTGCACATCCTTTGCAACCCAGTCAAGTGCAGAGTGGGTGCAGGGGGCAGTGCAGGGCGTAACAGGAATGCGGGGGCTGGAGCTGGGGGGTATTGGGGGGGGGCGGCTCGCACAGAAGTTAAAGCTGTGGACAGAGGGGAGTACAAAAGTGGGACAGGGTGGGTCTGACTGAGTGCAGAGGGGAGAGCTGTGGATTGGGCCGAGGAGGGGGCATGGAAGGGAGGTAGAATGTCTAGGTCCAGGTTGACAGTGCCTTTTTTTCTATGTGTACAAGACCTTTGTGCCATGAAATGCTTTACGTTAAGCACGTTTACATTGATTACGAACTAAACTACCGACGAGGATGGGATTCGAACCCATGCGTGCAGAGCACAATGGATTAGCAGTCCATCGCCTTAACCACTCGGCCACCTCGTCATGTGTAACCTAGAACCTTGGGCCGTTTCTTGTCTGTGGCTTTTGAGAAGGGCTTAGCCAGATTCCGGCAATCTGGGAGGGCGCACGGAGAGTCTGCCAGGAGTCTGAGTATGTCTGAGCACCACGTCCTCCTGGGGCAATATGCTTCCTTCTGAGAGGCACCACCTTCGGTGACCCCCTTGGTGATTGACGTAGGCCATAGCCATGGCATTGTCCAACTGGATTCCCATCTGAGGTTCTCACAGAAGAAGAGGTATGCAACATTGAAGGGAGGCCTGAATTGTCCTGTGCTCCAGAATGTTGATGGGAAGGCGGGCTCCCTCCAAAGAATAAGTCCCCTGCATTCAAAAGGGCACCCAGGACTGATCTTTAGCCTGATAGGCTGATATGTACAGTGGGAATTTTTCAAGTCGTTGGAGGCAGGGTCTTGCCTGGGTCCAGCGCTGGGTCGGTGGGCTACCACGCTTGGGAGACTGAGGGGTGACATTCAGCTTGCGCAATACTGAAAATGTTAGAAATGGATGGACTCCACGGCAGGCACTGCTGAGATTTGAACTCAGGATCTCCTGTTTACTAGACAGGCGCTTTCACCAACTAAGCCACAGCACCCCACTTGGGGCATAGCTCTTTGTGAGAATTTTTCAAATCTTTGGAGGCAAGGTCTTCCCTCAAGCTAGCACTGGGTTGGAAACCTACCACGCTTGGGAGACTCAAGGCTGCCATTAAGCTTGCGCAAAACTGAAAACGTTATAAATGGAAAGACTCCACGGCAGGCACTGCTGAGATTTGAACTCAGGATCTCCTGTTTACTAGACAGGCGCTTTCACCAACTAAGCCACAGCGCCTCACGTGGTGCACATCCTTTGCAACCCAGTCAAGTGCAGAGTGGGTGCAGGGGGCAGTGCAGGGCGTAACAGGAATGCGGGGGCTGGAGCTGGGGGGTATTGGGGGGGGCGGCTCGCACAGAAGTTAAAGCTGTGGACAGAGGGGAGTACAAAAGTGGGACAGGGTGGGTCTGACTGAGTGCAGAGGGGAGAGCTGTGGATTGGGCCGAGGAGGGGGCATGGAAGGGAGGTAGAATGTCTAGGTCCAGGTTGACAGTGCCTTTTTTTCTATGTGTACAAGACCTTTGTGCCATGAAATGCTTTACGTTAAGCACGTTTACATTGATTACGAACTAAACTACCGACGAGGATGGGATTCGAACCCATGCGTGCAGAGCACAATGGATTAGCAGTCCATCGCCTTAACCACTCGGCCACCTCGTCATGTGTAACCTAGAACCTTGGGCCGTTTCTTGTCTGTGGCTTTTGAGAAGGGCTTAGCCAGATTCCGGCAATCTGGGAGGGCGCACGGAGAGTCTGCCAGGAGTCTGAGTATGTCTGAGCACCACGTCCTCCTGGGGCAATATGCTTCCTTCTGAGAGGCACCACCTTCGGTGACCCCCTTGGTGATTGACGTAGGCCATAGCCATGGCATTGTCCAACTGGATTCCCATCTGAGGTTCTCACAGAAGAAGAGGTATGCAACATTGAAGGGAGGCCTGAATTGTCCTGTGCTCCAGAATGTTGATGGGAAGGCGGGCTCCCTCCAAAGAATAAGTCCCCTGCATTCAAAAGGGCACCCAGGACTGATCTTTAGCCTGATAGGCTGATATGTACAGTGGGAATTTTTCAAGTCGTTGGAGGCAGGGTCTTGCCTGGGTCCAGCGCTGGGTCGGTGGGCTACCACGCTTGGGAGACTGAGGGGTGACATTCAGCTTGCGCAATACTGAAAATGTTAGAAATGGATGGACTCCACGGCAGGCACTGCTGAGATTTGAACTCAGGATCTCCTGTTTACTAGACAGGCGCTTTCACCAACTAAGCCACAGCGCCCCACTTGGGGATAGCTCTTTGTGAGAATTTTTCAAATCTTTGGAGGCAAGGTCTTCCCTCAAGCTAGCACTGGGTTGGAAACCTACCACGCTTGGGAGACTCAAGGCTGCCATTAAGCTTGCGCAAAACTGAAAACGTTATAAATGGAAAGACTCCACGGCAGGCACTGCTGAGATTTGAACTCAGGATCTCCTGTTTACTAGACAGGCGCTTTCACCAACTAAGCCACAGCGCCTCACGTGGTGCACATCCTTTGCAACCCAGTCAAGTGCAGAGTGGGTGCAGGGGGCAGTGCAGGGCGTAACAGGAATGCGGGGGCTGGAGCTGGGGGGTATTGGGGGGGGGGCGGCTCGCACAGAAGTTAAAGCTGTGGACAGAGGGGAGTACAAAAGTGGGACAGGGTGGGTCTGACTGAGTGCAGAGGGGAGAGCTGTGGATTGGGCCGAGGAGGGGGCATGGAAGGGAGGTAGAATGTCTAGGTCCAGGTTGACAGTGCCTTTTTTTCTATGTGTACAAGACCTTTGTGCCATGAAATGCTTTACGTTAAGCACGTTTACATTGATTACGAACTAAACTACCGACGAGGATGGGATTCGAACCCATACGTGCAGAGCACTAGTGATGGACGAACTTCCGACGGGACGTTTCGCGAACGCGAAACGCGAACGGACACAAACGTTCGCGAAAACGACCGTTCGCCGCGGGCTCCATTGACTTCAATGGGAGGCGAATTTCGCAAACCTTTAGGTCGAATTTGCGGCCACGGGGTAATTATTAGGGGGTAGCACGTAGTCCCACCACCTGGACAATAGCATAATACATGTATGAGGTGAATTTGGGATCGATAACTACAAGCATTTTTTTTTTATTTGGGAAATTGTTCTGACAATTCAGGACTATGGAGCTAATGAAGGCAATGGAGGAGAGGGAAGGTCAGGGACCAGGGTAGGCAAACAAGAGGGTGCAGGAGATACAGAGCACTGACAGCAGCACCGTAATACAGAGCACTGACATCAGCACCGTGACATACAGCGCTGACAGCAGCTCCGTGACATACAGCGCTGACAGCAGCTCCGTGACATACAGCGCTGACAGCAGCTCCGTGACATACAGCGCTGACAGCAGCTCCGTGACATACAGCGCTGACAGCAGCTCCGTGACATACAGCGCTGACAGCAGCACCGTGACATACAGCGCTGACAGCAGCTCCGTGACATACAGCGCTGACAGCAGCTCCGTGACATACAGCGCTGACAGCAGCTCCGTGACATACAGCACTGACAGCAGCTCCGTGACATACAGCGCTGACAGCAGCTCCGTGACATACAGCGCTGACAGCAGCACCGTGACATACAGCGCTGACATCAGCACCGTGACATACAGCGCTGACAGCAGCTCCGTGACATACAGCGCTGACAGCAGCTCCGTGACATACAGCGCTGACAGCAGCTCCGTGACATACAGCGCTGACAGCAGCTCCGTGACATACAGCGCTGACAGCAGCTCCGTGACATACAGCGCTGACAGCAGCACCGTAAGCAGCCCCAGGAGGAAGTCAGCACAGCACAGGGATGGTGTGATCCCCTCATAATAAGAACCCCCAGGAGGAAGTCAGCACAGCACAGGGATGGTGGGAGCCCCTCATAATAAGAACACCCAGGAGGAAGTCAGCACAGCACAGGGATGGTGGGAACCCCTCATAATAAGCAGCCCCAGTAGAAATATGACACCGCTCAACCTCTTCAAAGAGGAGGGTAGGGGCATATAGTACGGTGTGCTTTTTTGGGTCAGGGAAGTGAGCCAAATGAATTAAGAAGGTCTGTGTGCTTGATTCCAAAAATTGTTTATAGACATATACATGGTCTACTGATCACATGTGTTGAATTCCTCCGAGATCCATGCCTCATTCATTTTTAGAAATGTGAGGTAGTTAACACTGTGGTGAGCTAGGCGAGTACGCTTATCGGTCACAATCCCCCCTGCTGCGCTGAACGTCCTTTCGGACAGGACACTGGATGAGGGGCAAGCCAACAGTTCGATTGCAAATTGGGCAAGCTCTGGCCAGAGGTCAAGCCTGCCCACCCAGTAGTCTAGGGGTTCATCACTCCTCAGAGCGTCCACATCGGCCGTTAACCCAATGTAGTCGGACACCTGACGGTCTAGGCGTTCCCTGATGCTGGATCCGGATGACACCTGTCGATGGGTCGGCTGAAAGAATGACCTCATATCCGAAGTCACCAACACATCTTCAAACCGGCCTCTTCTTGCAGGCGCTGTTGGATTGGTACCCGCAAATCCTTCTCTGGGAGTGGGAATTGCTCCTCTGCCAGCGCACGCAAAAGCAGAATGCAGCATTTCTCGAAGCAAGGCCTGGAAGTGCTGCATTCTGACAGCCCTCTGCGACGGCGGTAACATTTCCGCCATTTTGTGTTTGTACCGGGGGTCTAAGTACGTTGCCACCCAGTACTGGTCCTTGACCCTCATGCTTTTTATACGGGGGTCCCTATTAAAACACTGGAGCATGAAGGCCCCCATTTGCACTAAAGTGGAAGCGGTGTGGTGGCCTGGCTCCTGCTCATCATCCAGGATAATGTCGTCCTCTTCATTCTCCTCTCCCCATCCTCGCACAACAGGGATCCCAGAAAGTTTAAAGCATGCTCTTCTTGCTCCTGCTCATCCGCCCCGGCACCATCCTCCTCTGACTCCTCATCAGACTCCTGTTGTTGACTTGTCTCAGATAGAGTAGCCCCCCCTGGGAATTCATCCAGCATTGCGACTTCCTCATCTTCCCGCTCCTGCTCCTCCACAGCCTGATCAATGACACGACGCAATGCACGCTCCAGAAAGAAGGCATAAGGTACCATGTCACTGATGGCGCCATGGCTGCGACTGACCAGTTTGGTGATCTCCTCAAATGGCCGCAGAAGTCTGCATGTGTCGCGCATGAGCAGCCACTGGCGCGGTGAAAAAAAACCCAGCTCCCCAGAACCGTTTCTTTCGCAGAGTTCATACAGGTAGACGTTAACTGCACGTTTCTGCTGGAGCAGCCTATCAAGCATATAGAAGGTTGAGTTCCATCGCGTCGGGCAATCGCAAATAAGACGTCTGACCGGCAGATGGTGTCGCCGCTGAATGTCAGCAAGGCGAGCCATGGCCGTGTAAGATCTTCTGAAATGGGCCGAGATTTTCCTTGCCTGCCGCAAGATGTCCTGGACCCCAGGGTATTTGACAAGGAATCGCTGCACGACCAAGTTTAAGACGTGTGCCATGCACGGCACGTGCGTGATTTTGCCCTGTTTCAATGCGCTAAGCAGATTGGCACCGTTGTCACACACCACTTTACCAACTGTCAAATTGAGCGGTGTTAGCCACTCATCTGCCTGTGAACGCAAAGCTGAAAGGAGTGCCGGGCCAGTGTGGCTCTTTGCTTCCAGGCACAACAGACGCAGCACGGCATGGCAACGTCTCACCTGGCATGTGGAATAGGTTCTGGGGAGCTTGGGCGGTGCAGTGGAAGAGACGCTAGCAGCGGAAAAGGAGGAGGCAGCTGAGGAGGAGAGGGAGGAGGATGGAGTAGGAGGAGGAGAAGAAGAGTCAGGCCTGCATGCAATCCGTGGCGGTAAAACCAAATCTACACGGGTGCCACGGGTTACATGCTTGACGGCCGTCAGAAGGTTCACCCAGTGGGCAGTAAAACTGATATACCTTCCCTGCCCGTGTTTGCTAGACCACGTGTCTGTGGTCAGATGTATCTTGGCACCGACACTGTGTGCCAGAGATACATTCACTTGCCGCTGAACATGGCCATATAGCTCTGGGATGCCCTTCTCTGAGAAATACTTCCTTCCTGGGACCTTCCATTGTGGTGTTCCAATGGCCACAAATTTGCGAAAGGCCTCCGAGTCCACCAGTTTATATGGCAGTAGTTGGCGGGCTATGAGTTCTGACAAGCCAGCCGCCAACCGTTGGGCAAGAGGGTTATCCGGCGTCATCATTTTTTTACGCTCAAACATTAGGCCCACGGAAGCCTGCCTTTTTGCAGAAAAATGTGAGCTTGGCGTGATGGAAGGTGGAGTGGAGGACAATTGTGAGGAGAGAGGAGAAGGAGAAGTAGAAGACGAGGCTGGACGGTGAGAGCCTGCAGTGTGGCTTTGTGTGTTCCGTTGCTCCCACTGGGCTCGGTGATGGCTGCTCATGTGCCTTCTTAAGGCGGTCGTCCCTAGGTGAGTATTGGGCTTACCGCGACTAACGCGTTGACTGCAAAGATTGCAGATGGCAACGCTATTGTCAGCAGCGGACACGTTAAAAAAAGCCCACACTGCGGAGCCATGTGCCGGTGTCCTGGGAGCGCCAGATGTGACCGTACATGGTCGATGACTCGCTCCTGATACATTTGCAGTCTGCTTTGTCCCTGCTGTGCAATGTAAGTCATTGCTGCTTCTCCTCCCTATCTGCTGGTCCATATCTCCCTCTGAACTCCCCTCCTCTTCCTCTCTTGTGGGCACCCACGTGACATCACTAGACACGTCATCATCAACGTCACCTTCCCCACCGCTATAAGTAGAGTAGGCAGCAACACCGGGGACCAACCTCCTCCTTGGGCTGATCTGGGTACTGGCGTCAGACTGCTGAGTAGCGCTTGTTGCTACCTCCTCTTCCTGATCCAATACCAAGAGTGGCTGCGCATCAGAAATGTCCTCTTGATATGGATCGGAAAATAATTCCAGTGACTCAAGCGGAAGGTATGTGGTGGTGGTGGTGGTGGTCGTGTTGTTGGTGGTAGTGTCTTTGGGGGTGCACATAGCAGAGAGTGAAGAAGAGGGTGCAGATCGAGAGGATGAGGAGGGTGCAGAAGAGTAAGGCTGAGCGAGCCACTCAACCAAGTCTGGTGCATCCTTTAAAGTAATTGAACGCACCTTCTGCAACTTCCCACTTTGGCTCAAGCCTGTTGCTCCTGCCCTACCCCTACCACCCCTGCGGAAGGGCCTGCCTCTTCCTCTGCATGTCATTTTTTAAATGACCCTGTGACAAAACTCTTAGTCCCTATACCGCTGAAGGACTGCTGCAGTATAGGTGAGCGGTCAGCAGTGGTGCACGTCAACCCTATCTATTGTGGACCTATAGCGGTCCTTACAGAACAGCAGACTGTACCGCACTCAAGCCTATGTACCGTAGCACCCTATACCAAGTTACCAGTCCTTATAAGAACTTTTGTGGACCAAGCAGGTTGTGTATTAGTGTTTAGCAGACTGTACGTCAGTCCCTATACCGCTGAAGGACTGCTGCAGTATAGGGCAGCGGTCAGCAGTGGTGCACGTCAACCCTATCTATTGTGGACCGATAGCGGTCCTTACAGAACAGCAGACTGTACCGCACTCAAGCCTATGTACCGTAGCACCCTATACAAAGTTACCAGTCCTTATAAGAACTTTTGTGGACCAAGCAGGTTGTGTATTAGTGTTTAGCAGACTGTACGTCAGTCCCTATACCGCTGAAGGACTGCTGCAGTATAGGGCAGCGGTCAGCAGTGGTGCACGTCAACCCTATCTATTGTGGACCGATAGCGGTCCTTACAGAACAGCAGACTGTACCGCACTCAAGCCTATGTACCGTAGCACCCTATACCAAGTTACCAGTCCTTATAAGAACTTTTGTGGACCAAGCAGGTTGTGTATTAGTGTTTAGCAGACTGTACGTCAGTCCCTATACCGCTGAAGGACTGCTGCAGTATAGGGCAGCGGTCAGCAGTGGTGCACGTCAACCCTATCTATTGTGGACCGATAGCGGTCCTTACAGAACAGCAGACTGTACCGCACTCAAGCCTATGTACCGTAGCACCCTATACCAAGTTACCAGTCCTTATAAGAACTTTTGTGGACCAAGCAGGTTGTGTGTTAGTGTTTAGCAGACTGTACGTCAGTCCCTATACCGCTGAAGGACTGCTGCAGTATAGGGCAGCGGTCAGCAGTGGTGCACGTCAACCCTATCTATTGTGGACCGATAGCGGTCCTTACAGAACAGCAGACTGTACCGCACTCAAGCCTATGTACCGTAGCACCCTATACCAAGTTACCAGTCCTTATAAGAACTTTTGTGGACCAAGCAGGTTGTGTATTAGTGTTTAGCAGACTGTACGTCAGTCCCTATACCGCTGAAGGACTGCTGCAGTATAGGGCAGCGGTCAGCAGTGGTGCACGTCAACCCTATCTATTGTGGACCGATAGCGGTCCTTACAGAACAGCAGACTGTACCGCACTCAAGCCTATGTACCGTAGCACCCTATACCAAGTTACCAGTCCTTATAAGAACTTTTGTGGAACAAGCAGGTTGTGTGTTAGTGATTAGCAGACTGTACGTCAGTCCCTATACCGCTGAAGGACTGCTGCAGTATAGGGCAGCGGTCAGCAGTAGTGCACGTCAACCCTATGTATTGTGGACCGATAGCGGTCCTTACAGAACAGCAGACTGTAACGCACTCAGGCCTATGTACCGTAGCACCCTATACCAAGTTACCAGTCCTTATAAGAACTTTTGTGGACCAAGCAGGTTGTGTATTAGTGTTTAGCAGACTGTGCGTCAGTCCCTATACCGCTGAAGGACTGCTGCAGTATAGGGCAGCGGTCAGCAGTAGTGCACGTCAACCCTATGTATTGTGGACCGATAGCGGTCCTTACAGAACAGCAGACTGTAACGCACTCAGGCCTATGTACCGTAGCACCCTATACCAAGTTACCAGTCCTTATAAGAACTTTTGTGGACCAAGCAGGTTGTGTATTAGTGTTTAGCAGACTGTACGTCAGTCCCTATACCGCTGAAGGACTGCTGCAGTATAGGGCAGCGGTCAGCAGTGGTGCACGTCAACCCTATCTATTGTGGACCGATAGCGGTCCTTACAGAACAGCAGACTGTACCGCACTCAAGCCTATGTACCGTAGCACCCTATACCAAGTTACCAGTCCTTATAAGAACTTTTGTGGACCAAGCAGGTTGTGTATTAGTGTTTAGCAGACTGTACGTCAGTCCCTATACCGCTGAAGGACTGCTGCAGTATAGGGCAGCGGTCAGCAGTGGTGCACGTCAACCCTATCTATTGTGGACCGATAGCGGTCCTTACAGAACAGCAGACTGTACCGCACTCAAGCCTATGTACCGTAGCACCCTATACCAAGTTACCAGTCCTCATAAGAACTTTTGTGGAACAAGCAGGTTGTGTGTTAGTGATTAGCAGACTGTACGTCAGTCCCTATACCGCTGAAGGACTGCTGCAGTATAGGGCAGCGGTCAGCAGTAGTGCACGTCAACCCTATGTATTGTGGACCGATAGCGGTCCTTACAGAACAGCAGACTGTAACGCACTCAGGCCTATGTACCGTAGCACCCTATACCAAGTTACCAGTCCTTATAAGAACTTTTGTGGACCAAGCAGGTTGTGTATTAGTGTTTAGCAGACTGTACGTCAGTCCCTATACCGCTGAAGGACTGCTGCAGTATAGGGCAGCGGTCAGCAGTGGTGCACGTCAACCCTATCTATTGTGGACCGATAGCGGTCCTTACAGAACAGCAGACTGTACCGCACTCAAGCCTATGTACCGTAGCACCCTATACCAAGTTACCAGTCCTTATAAGAACTTTTGTGGACCAAGCAGGTTGTGTATTAGTGTTTAGCAGACTGTGCGTCAGTCCCTATACCGCTGAAGGACTGCTGCAGTATAGGGCAGCGGTCAGCAGTAGTGCACGTCAACCCTATGTATTGTGGACCGATAGCGGTCCTTACAGAACAGCAGACTGTAACGCACTCAGGCCTATGTACCGTAGCACCCTATACCAAGTTACCAGTCCTTATAAGAACTTTTGTGGACCAAGCAGGTTGTGTATTAGTGTTTAGCAGACTGTGCGTCAGTCCCTATACCGCTGAAGGACTGCTGCAGTATAGGGCAGCGGTCAGCAGTAGTGCACGTCAACCCTATGTATTGTGGACCGATAGCGGTCCTTACAGAACAGCAGACTGTAACGCACTCAGGCCTATGTACCGTAGCACCCTATACCAAGTTACCAGTCCTTATAAGAACTTTTGTGGACCAAGCAGGTTGTGTATTAGTGTTTAGCAGACTGTGCGTCAGTCCCTATACCGCTGAAGGACTGCTGCAGTATAGGGCAGCGGTCAGCAGTAGTGCACGTCAACCCTATGTATTGTGGACCGATAGCGGTCCTTACAGAACAGCAGACTGTAACGCACTCAGGCCTATGTACCGTAGCACCCTATACCAAGTTACCAGTCCTTATAAGAACTTTTGTGGACCAAGCAGGTTGTGTATTAGTGTTTAGCAGACTGTGCGTCAGTCCCTATACCGCTGAAGGACTGCTGCAGTATAGGGCAGCGGTCAGCAGTAGTGCACGTCAACCCTATGTATTGTGGACCGATAGCGGTCCTTACAGAACAGCAGACTGTAACGCACTCAGGCCTATGTACCGTAGCACCCTATACCAAGTTACCAGTCCTTATAAGAACTTTTGTGGACCAAGCAGGTTGTGTATTAGTGTTTAGCAGACTGTGCGTCAGTCCCTATACCGCTGAAGGACTGCTGCAGTATAGGGCAGCGGTCAGCAGTAGTGCACGGCAACCCTATGTATTGTGGACCGATAGCGGTCCTTACAGAACAGCAGACTGTACTGCACTCAGGCCTATGTACCGTAGCACCCTATACCAAGTTACCAGTCCTTATAAAAACTTTTGTGGACCAAGCAGGTTGTGTGTTAGTGTTTAGCAGACTGTGCGTCAGTCCCTATACCGCTGAAGGACTGCTGCAGTATAGGGCAGCGGTCAGCAGTAGTGCACGTCAACCCTATGTATTGTGGACCGATAGCGGTCCTTACAGAACAGCAGACTGTAACGCACTCAGGCCTATGTACCGTAGCACCCTATACCAAGTTACCAGTCCTTATAAGAACTTTTGTGGACCAAGCAGGTTGTGTATTAGTGTTTAGCAGACTGTGCGTCAGTCCCTATACCGCTGAAGGACTGCTGCAGTATAGGGCAGCGGTCAGCAGTAGTGCACGGCAACCCTATGTATTGTGGACCGATAGCGGTCCTTACAGAACAGCAGACTGTACCGCACCCAAGCCTATGTACCGTAGCACCCTAGACAGACCAAGTTACCAGTCCTGATAAAGAGCTTTGTGGAACAAGTGAGTTGTGAATGATTAGCAGACTGCAGCAGAAGGGCAGCAGTCAAGTATAATATTCTTTCTATATTTGGAAGAAAGAATATTATACGTGTACAAGCCTATTACCGTACCACTGATACCAGTCCTGAAAAGAACCTTTGTGGAACTAATAGTAACAGCAAGTCTTTAAAATTATCCTCACTGCCTGACACACTGCTTCCTGCCTGTCCCTATACAAATTGGCAAAAAAGAGTAGGCTGGAACGATTAGCTGGAATAGCTCTTTTGTGGACCTGATAGTAACAGCTAATGATGATGATGATGATGATGATGAAGAAAGACTAATCTGGCTGAGCTGTCCCTAAAATAGCAGCATACAGCGCTCTGTCCCTTTATCTAAACTGACAAAAGAAACTCAGGCTGCTGACCTAACACCTATACCAGTCCTGAAAAGAACTTTTGTGTACCAAATAGCTAGCGTTTTCTCTGTCCCTACTCCACACAGGATCCTTTCCCTACAGTGACAGAAGAAAGAATGTAAAATGGCCACCGGATCGGGTGTATTTATAGGTTAGGGGGAATGTCCAAGTGTCCATGAGCTGTCATGTCTCAATTGGTTGTCCTGTAACACATGATAAACGTGTCACGAAAGGTTAAAGTTCTTGTATACATTAAACACGTAAGTCCGCCGGGGCGAACGACGGAAAAAGGCGTTCGAACCCGCGGACGGCGAAAGTCGGAAATTCGCCGCGAAACGACCGCCGGGCGAACCGTTCGGCCATCACTACAGAGCACAATGGATTAGCAGTCCATCGCCTTAACCACTCGGCCACCTCGTCATGTGTAACCTAGAACCTTGGGCCGTTTCTTGTCTGTGGCTTTTGAGAAGGGCTTAGCCAGATTCCGGCAATCTGGGAGGGCGCAGGGAGAGTCAGCCAGGAGACTGAGTATGTCTGAGCACCACGTCCTCCTGGGGCAATATGCTTCCTTCTGAGAGGCACCACCTTCGGTGACCCCCTTGGTGATTGACGTAGGCCATAGCCATGGCATTGTCCAACTGGATTCCCATCTGAGGTTCTCACAGAAGAAGAGGTATGCAACATTGAAGGGAGGCCTGAATTGTCCTGTGCTCCAGAATGTTGATGGGAAGGCGGGCTCCCTCCAAAGAATAAGTCCCCTGCATTCAAAAGGGCACCCAGGACTGATCTTTAGCCTGATAGGCTGATATGTACAGTGGGAATTTTTCAAGTCGTTGGAGGCAGGGTCTTGCCTGGGTCCAGCGCTGGGTCGGTGGGCTACCACGCTTGGGAGACTGAGGGGTGACATTCAGCTTGCGCAATACTGAAAATGTTAGAAATGGATGGACTCCACGGCAGGCACTGCTGAGATTTGAACTCAGGATCTCCTGTTTACTAGACAGGCACTTTCACCAACTAAGCCACAGCGCCCCACTTGGGGGATAGCTCTTTGTGAGAATTTTTCAAATCTTTGGAGGCAAGGTCTTCCCTCAAGCTAGCACTGGGTTGGAAACCTACCACGCTTGGGAGACTCAAGGCTGCCATTAAGCTTGCGCAAAACTGAAAACGTTATAAATGGAAAGACTCCACGGCAGGCACTGCTGAGATTTGAACTCAGGATCTCCTGTTTACTAGACAGGCGCTTTCACCAACTAAGCCACAGCGCCTCATGTGGTGCACATCCTTTGCAACCCAGTCAAGTGCAGAGTGGGTGCAGGGGGCAGTGCAGGGCGTAACAGGAATGCGGGGGCTGGAGCTGGGGGGGTATTGGGGGGGGGCGGCTCGCACAGAAGTTAAAGCTGTGGACAGAGGGGAGTACAAAAGTGGGACAGGGTGGGTCTGACTGAGTGCAGAGGGGAGAGCTGTGGATTGGGCCGAGGAGGGGGCATGGAAGGGAGGTAGAATGTCTAGGTCCAGGTTGACAGTGCCTTTTTTTCTATGTGTACAAGACCTTTGTGCCATGAAATGCTTTACGTTAAGCACGTTTACATTGATTACGAACTAAACTACCGACGAGGATGGGATTCGAACCCATGCGTGCAGAGCACAATGGATTAGCAGTCCATCGCCTTAACCACTCGGCCACCTCGTCATGTGTAACCTAGAACCTTGGGCCGTTTCTTGTCTGTGGCTTTTGAGAAGGGCTTAGCCAGATTCCGGCAATCTGGGAGGGCGCACGGAGAGTCAGCCAGGAGACTGAGTATGTCTGAGCACCATGTCCTCCTGGGGCAATATGCTTCCTTCTGAGAGGCACCACCTTCGGTGACCCCCTTGGTGATTGACGTAGGCCATAGCCATGGCATTGTCCAACTGGATTCCCATCTGAGGTTCTCACAGAAGAAGAGGTATGCAACATTGAAGGGAGGCCTGAATTGTCCTGTGCTCCAGAATGTTGATGGGAAGGCGGGCTCCCTCCAAAGAATAAGTCCCCTGCATTCAAAAGGGCACCCAGGACTGATCTTTAGCCTGATAGGCTGATATGTACAGTGGGAATTTTTCAAGTCGTTGGAGGCAGGGTCTTGCCTGGGTCCAGCGCTGGGTCGGTGGGCTACCACGCTTGGGAGACTGAGGGGTGACATTCAGCTTGCGCAATACTGAAAATGTTAGAAATGGATGGACTCCACGGCAGGCACTGCTGAGATTTGAACTCAGGATCTCCTGTTTACTAGACAAGCACTTTCACCAACTAAGCCACAGCGCCCCACTTGGGGGATAGCTCTTTGTGAGAATTTTTCAAATCTTTGGAGGCAAGGTCTTCCCTCAAGCTAGCACTGGGTTGGAATCCTACCACGCTTGGGAGACTCAAGGCTGCCATTAAGCTTGCGCAAAACTGAAAACGTTATAAATGGAAAGACTCCACGGCAGGCACTGCTGAGATTTGAACTCAGGATCTCCTGTTTACTAGACAGGCGCTTTCACCAACTAAGCCACAGCGCCTCACGTGGTGCACATCCTTTGCAACCCAGTCAAGTGCAGAGTGGGTGCAGGGGGCAGTGCAGGGCGTAACAGGAATGCGGGGGCTGGAGCTGGGGGGTATTGGGGGGGGGCGGCTCGCACAGAAGTTAAAGCTGTGGACAGAGGGGAGTACAAAAGTGGGACAGGGTGGGTCTGACTGAGTGCAGAGGGGAGAGCTGTGGATTGGGCTGAGGAGGGGGCATGGAAGGGAGGTAGAATGTCTAGGTCCAGGTTGACAGTGCCTTTTTTTCTATGTGTACAAGACCTTTGTGCCATGAAATGCTTTATGTTAAGCACGTTTACATTGATTACGAACTAAACTACCGACGAGGATGGGATTCGAACACATGCGTGCAGAGCACAATGGATTAGCAGTCCATCGCCTTAACCACTCGGCCACCTCGTCATGTGTAACCTAGAACCTTGGGCCGTTTCTTGTCTGTGGCTTTTGAGAAGGGCTTAGCCAGATTCCGGCAATCTGGGAGGGCGCACGGAGAGTCTGCCAGGAGTCTGAGTATGTCTGAGCACCACGTCCTCCTGGGGCAATATGCTTCCTTCTGAGAGGCACCACCTTCGGTGACCCCCTTGGTGATTGACGTAGGCCATAGCCATGGCATTGTCCAACTGGATTCCCATCTGAGGTTCTCACAGAAGAAGAGGTATGCAACATTGAAGGGAGGCCTGAATTGTCCTGTGCTCCAGAATGTTGATGGGAAGGCGGGCTCCCTCCAAAGAATAAGTCCCCTGCATTCAAAAGGGCACCCAGGACTGATCTTTAGCCTGATAGGCTGATATGTACAGTGGGAATTTTTCAAGTCGTTGGAGGCAGGGTCTTGCCTGGGTCCAGCGCTGGGTCGGTGGGCTACCACGCTTGGGAGACTGAGGGGTGACATTCAGCTTGCGCAATACTGAAAATGTTAGAAATGGATGGACTCCACGGCAGGCACTGCTGAGATTTGAACTCAGGATCTCCTGTTTACTAGACAGGCGCTTTCACCAACTAAGCCACAGCGCCCCACTTGGGGGATAGCTCTTTGTGAGAATTTTTCAAATCTTTGGAGGCAAGGTCTTCCCTCAAGCTAGCACTGGGTTGGAAACCTACCACGCTTGGGAGACTCAAGGCTGCCATTAAGCTTGCGCAAAACTGAAAACGTTATAAATGGAAAGACTCCACGGCAGGCACTGCTGAGATTTGAACTCAGGATCTCCTGTTTACTAGACAGGCGCTTTCACCAACTAAGCCACAGCGCCTCACGTGGTGCACATCCTTTGCAACCCAGTCAAGTGCAGAGTGGGTGCAGGGGGCAGTGCAGGGCGTAACAGGAATGCGGGGGCTGGAGCTGGGGGGTATTGGGGGGGGGCGGCTCGCACAGAAGTTAAAGCTGTGGACAGAGGGGAGTACAAAAGTGGGACAGGGTGGGTCTGACTGAGTGCAGAGGGGAGAGCTGTGGATTGGGCCGAGGAGGGGGCATGGAAGGGAGGTAGAATGTCTAGGTCCAGGTTGACAGTGCCTTTTTTTCTATGTGTACAAGACCTTTGTGCCATGAAATGCTTTACGTTAAGCACGTTTACATTGATTACGAACTAAACTACCGACGAGGATGGGATTCGAACCCATGCGTGCAGAGCACAATGGATTAGCAGTCCATCGCCTTAACCACTCGGCCACCTCGTCATGTGTAACCTAGAACCTTGGGCCGTTTCTTGTCTGTGGCTTTTGAGAAGGGCTTAGCCAGATTCCGGCAATCTGGGAGGGCGCACGGAGAGTCTGCCAGGAGTCTGAGTATGTCTGAGCACCACGTCCTCCTGGGGCAATATGCTTCCTTCTGAGAGGCACCACCTTCGGTGACCCCCTTGGTGATTGACGTAGGCCATAGCCATGGCATTGTCCAACTGGATTCCCATCTGAGGTTCTCACAGAAGAAGAGGTATGCAACATTGAAGGGAGGCCTGAATTGTCCTGTGCTCCAGAATGTTGATGGGAAGGCGGGCTCCCTCCAAAGAATAAGTCCCCTGCATTCAAAAGGGCACCCAGGACTGATCTTTAGCCTGATAGGCTGATATGTACAGTGGGAATTTTTCAAGTCGTTGGAGGCAGGGTCTTGCCTGGGTCGGTGGGCTACCACGCTTGGGAGACTGAGGGGTGACATTCAGCTTGCGCAATACTGAAAATGTTAGAAATGGATGGACTCTACGGCAGGCACTGCTGAGATTTGAACTCAGGATCTCCTGTTTACTAGACAGGCGCTTTCACCAACTAAGCCACAGCGCCCCACTTGGGGGATAGCTCTTTGTGAGAATTTTTCAAATCTTTGGAGGCAAGGTCTTCCCTCAAGCTAGCACTGGGTTGGAAACCTACCACGCTTGGGAGACTCAAGGCTGCCATTAAGCTTGCGCAAAACTGAAAACGTTATAAATGGAAAGACTCCACGGCAGGCACTGCTGAGATTTGAACTCAGGATCTCCTGTTTACTAGACAGGCGCTTTCACCAACTAAGCCACAGCGCCTCACGTGGTGCACATCCTTTGCAACCCAGTCAAGTGCAGAGTGGGTGCAGGGGGCAGTGCAGGGCGTAACAGGAATGCGGGGGCTGGAGCTGGGGGGTATTGGGGGGGGCGGCTCGCACAGAAGTTAAAGCTGTGGACAGAGGGGAGTACAAAAGTGGGACAGGGTGGGTCTGACTGAGTGCAGAGGGGAGAGCTGTGGATTGGGCCGAGGAGGGGGCATGGAAGGGAGGTAGAATGTCTAGGTCCAGGTTGACAGTGCCTTTTTTTCTATGTGTACAAGACCTTTGTGCCATAAAATGCTTTACGTTAAGCACGTTTACATTGATTACGAACTAAACTACCGACGAGGATGGGATTCGAACCCATGCGTGCAGAGCATAATGGATTAGCAGTCCATCGTCTTAACCACTCGGCCACCTCGTCATGTGTAACCTAGAACCTTGGGCCGTTTCTTGTCTGTGGCTTTTGAGAAGGGCTTAGCCAGATTCCGGCAATCTGGGAGGGCGCACGGAGAGTCTGCCAGGAGTCTGAGTATGTCTGAGCACCACGTCCTCCTGGGGCAATATGCTTCCTTCTGAGAGGCACCACCTTTGGTGACCCCCTTGGTGATTGACGTAGGCCATAGCCATGGCATTGTCCAACTGGATTCCCATCTGAGGTTCTCACAGAAGAAGAGGTATGCAACATTGAAGGGAGGCCTGAATTGTCCTGTGCTCCAGAATGTTGATGGGAAGGCGGGCTCCCTCCAAAGAATAAGTCCCCTGCATTCAAAAGGGCACCCAGGACTGATCTTTAGCCTGATAGGCTGATATGTACAGTGGGAATATTTCAAGTCGTTGGAGGCAGGGTCTTGCCTGGGTCGGTGGGCTACCACGCTTGGGAGACTGAGGGGTGACATTCAGCTTGCGCAATACTGAAAATGTTAGAAATGGATGGACTCTACGGCAGGCACTGCTGAGATTTGAACTCAGGATCTCCTGTTTACTAGACAGGTGCTTTCACCAACTAAGCCACAGCGCCCCACTTGGGGGATAGCTCTTTGTGAGAATTTTTCAAATCTTTGGAGGCAAGGTCTTCCCTCAAGCTAGCACTGGGTTGGAAACCTACCACGCTTGGGAGACTCAAGGCTGCCATTAAGCTTGCGCAAAACTGAAAACGTTATAAATGGAAAGACTCCACGGCAGGCACTGCTAAGATTTGAACTCAGGATCTCCTGTTTACTAGACAGGCTCTTTCACCAACTAAGCCACAGCGCCTCACGTGGTGCACATCCTTTGCAACCCAGTCAAGTGCAGAGTGGGTGCAGGTGGCAGTGCAGGGCGTAACAGGAATGCGGGGGCTGGAGCTGGGGGGTATTGGGGGGGGCGGCTCGCACAGAAGTTAAAGCTGTGGACAGAGGGGAGTACAAAAGTGGGACAGGGTGGGTCTGACTGAGTGCAGAGGGGAGAGCTGTGGATTGGGCCGAGGAGGGGGCATGGAAGGGAGGTAGAATGTCTAGGTCCAGGTTGACAGTGCCTTTTTTTCTATGTGTACAAGACCTTTGTGCCATAAAATGCTTTACGTTAAGCACGTTTACATTGATTACGAACTAAACTACCGACGAGGATGGGATTCGAACCCATGCGTGCAGAGCATAATGGATTAGCAGTCCATCGTCTTAACCACTCGGCCACCTCGTCATGTGTAACCTAGAACCTTGGGCCGTTTCTTGTCTGTGGCTTTTGAGAAGGGCTTAGCCAGATTCCGGCAATCTGGGAGGGCGCACGGAGAGTCTGCCAGGAGTCTGAGTATGTCTGAGCACCACGTCCTCCTGGGGCAATATGCTTCCTTCTGAGAGGCACCACCTTCGGTGACCCCCTTGGTGATTGACGTAGGCCATAGCCATGGCATTGTCCAACTGGATTCCCATCTGAGGTTCTCACAGAAGAAGAGGTATGCAACATTGAAGGGAGGCCTGAATTGTCCTGTGCTCCAGAATGTTGATGGGAAGGCGGGCTCCCTCCAAAGAATAAGTCCCCTGCATTCAAAAGGGCACCCAGGACTGATCTTTAGCCTGATAGGCTGATATGTACAGTGGGAATTTTTCAAGTCGTTGGAGGCAGGGTCTTGCCTGGGTCCAGCGCTGGGTCGGTGGGCTACCACGCTTGGGAGACTGAGGGGTGACATTCAGCTTGCGCAATACTGAAAATGTTAGAAATGGATGGACTCCACGGCAGGCACTGCTGAGATTTGAACTCAGGATCTCCTGTTTACTAGACAGGCGCTTTCACCAACTAAGCCACAGCGCCCCACTTGGGGGATAGCTCTTTGTGAGAATTTTTCAAATCTTTGGAGGCAAGGTCTTCCCTCAAGCTAGCACTGGGTTGGAAACCTACCACGCTTGGGAGACTCAAGGCTGCCATTAAGCTTGCGCAAAACTGAAAACGTTATAAATGGAAAGACTCCACGGCAGGCACTGCTGAGATTTGAACTCAGGATCTCCTGTTTACTAGACAGGCGCTTTCACCAACTAAGCCACAGCACCCCACTTGGGGGATAGCTCTTTGTGAGAATTTTTCAAATCTTTGGAGGCAAGGTCTTCCCTCAAGCTAGCACTGGGTTGGAAACCTACCACGCTTGGGAGACTCAAGGCTGCCATTAAGCTTGCGCAAAACTGAAAACGTTATAAATGGAAAGACTCCACGGCAGGCACTGCTGAGATTTGAACTCAGGATCTCCTGTTTACTAGACAGGCGCTTTCACCAACTAAGCCACAGCGCCTCACGTGGTGCACATCCTTTGCAACCCAGTCAAGTGCAGAGTGGGTGCAGGGGGCAGTGCAGGGCATAACAGGAATGCGGGGGCTGGAGCTGGGGGGTATTGGGGGGGGCGGTGGGCTACCACGCTTGGGAGACTGAGGGGTGACATTCAGCTTGCGCAATACTGAAAATGTTAGAAATGGATGGACTCCACGGCAGGCACTGCTGAGATTTGAACTCAGGATCTCCTGTTTACTAGACAGGCGCTTTCACCAACTAAGCCACAGCGCCCCACTTGGGGGATAGCTCTTTGTGAGAATTTTTCAAATCTTTGGAGGCAAGGTCTTCCCTCAAGCTAGCACTGGGTTGGAAACCTACCACGCTTGGGAGACTCAAGGCTGCCATTAAGCTTGCGCAAAACTGAAAACGTTATAAATGGAAAGACTCCACGGCAGGCACTGCTGAGATTTGAACTCAGGATCTCCTGTTTACTAGACAGGCGCTTTCACCAACTAAGCCACAGCGCCTCACGTGGTGCACAGCCTTTGCAACCCAGTCAAGTGCAGAGTGGGTGCAGGGGGCAGTGCAGGGCGTAACAGGAATGCGGGGGCTGGAGCTGGGGGGTATTGGGGGGGGCGGTGGGCTACCACGCTTGGGAGACTGAGGGGTGACATTCAGCTTGCGCAATACTGAAAATGTTAGAAATGGATGGACTCCACGGCAGGCACTGCTGAGATTTGAACTCAGGATCTCCTGTTTACTAGACAGGCGCTTTCACCAACTAAGCCACAGCGCCCCACTTGGGGGATAGCTCTTTGTGAGAATTTTTCAAATCTTTGGAGGCAAGGTCTTCCCTCAAGCTAGCACTGGGTTGGAAACCTACCACGCTTGGGAGACTCAAGGCTGCCATTAAGCTTGCGCAAAACTGAAAACGTTATAAATGGAAAGACTCCACGGCAGGCACTGCTGAGATTTGAACTCAGGATCTCCTGTTTACTAGACAGGCGCTTTCACCAACTAAGCCACAGCGCCTCACGTGGTGCACATCCTTTGCAACCCAGTCAAGTGCAGAGTGGGTGCAGGGGGCAGTGCAGGGGGCAGTGCAGGGCGTAACAGGAATGCGGGGGCTGGAGCTGGGGGGTATTGGGGGGGGCGGCTCGCACAGAAGTTAAAGCTGTGGACAGAGGGGAGTACAAAAGTGGGACAGGGTGGGTCTGACTGAGTGCAGAGGGGAGAGCTGTGGATTGGGCCGAGGAGGGGGCATGGAATTGAGGTAGAATGTCTAGGTCCAGGTTGACAGTGCCTTTTTTTCTATGTGTACAAGACCTTTGTGCCATGAAATGCTTTACGTTAAGCACGTTTACATTGATTACGAACTAAACTACCGACGAGGATGGGATTCGAACCCATGCGTGCAGAGCACAATGGATTAGCAGTCCATCGCCTTAACCACTCGGCCACCTCGTCATGTGTAACCTAGAACCTTGGGCCGTTTCTTGTCTGTGGCTTTTGAGAAGGGCTTAGCCAGATTCCGGCAATCTGGGAGGGCGCACGGAGAGTCTGCCAGGAGTCTGAGTATGTCTGAGCACCACGTCCTCCTGGGGCAATATGCTTCCTTCTGAGAGGCACCACCTTCGGTGACCCCCTTGGTGATTGACGTAGGCCATAGCCATGGCATTGTCCAACTGGATTCCCATCTGAGGTTCTCACAGAAGAAGAGGTATGCAACATTGAAGGGAGGCCTGAATTGTCCTGTGCTCCAGAATGTTGATGGGAAGGCGGGCTCCCTCCAAAGAATAAGTCCCCTGCATTCAAAAGGGCACCCAGGACTGATCTTTAGCCTGATAGGCTGATATGTACAGTGGGAATTTTTCAAGTCGTTGGAGGCAGGGTCTTGCCTGGGTCCAGCGCTGGGTCGGTGGGCTACCACGCTTGGGAGACTGAGGGGTGACATTCAGCTTGCGCAATACTGAAAATGTTAGAAATGGATGGACTCCACGGCAGGCACTGCTGAGATTTGAACTCAGGATCTCCTGTTTACTAGACAGGCGCTTTCACCAACTAAGCCACAGCGCCCCACTTGGGGGATAGCTCTTTGTGAGAATTTTTCAAATCTTTGGAGGCAAGGTCTTCCCTCAAGCTAGCACTGGGTTGGAAACCTACCACGCTTGGGAGACTCAAGGCTGCCATTAAGCTTGCGCAAAACTGAAAACGTTATAAATGGAAAGACTCCACGGCAGGCACTGCTGAGATTTGAACTCAGGATCTCCTGTTTACTAGACAGGCGCTTTCACCAACTAAGCCACAGCGCCTCACGTGGTGCACATCCTTTGCAACCCAGTCAAGTGCAGAGTGGGTGCAGGGGGCAGTGCAGGGCGTAACAGGAATGCGGGGGCTGGAGCTGGGGGGGGGGGGGTATTGGGGGGGGCGGCTCGCACAGAAGTTAAAGCTGTGGACAGAGGGGAGTACAAAAGTGGGACAGGGTGGGTCTGACTGAGTGCAGAGGGGAGAGCTGTGGATTGGGCCGAGGAGGGGGCATGGAAGGGAGGTAGAATGTCTAGGTCCAGGTTGACAGTGCCTTTTTTTCTATGTGTACAAGACCTTTGTGCCATGAAATGCTTTACGTTAAGCACGTTTACATTGATTACGAACTAAACTACCGACGAGGATGGGATTCGAACCCATGCGTGCAGAGCACAATGGATTAGCAGTCCATCGCCTTAACCACTCGGCCACCTCGTCATGTGTAACCTAGAACCTTGGGCCGTTTCTTGTCTGTGGCTTTTGAGAAGGGCTTAGCCAGATTCCGGCAATCTGGGAGGGCGCACGGAGAGTCTGCCAGGAGTCTGAGTATGTCTGAGCACCACGTCCTCCTGGGGCAATATGCTTCCTTCTGAGAGGCACCACCTTCGGTGACCCCCTTGGTGATTGACGTAGGCCATAGCCATGGCATTGTCCAACTGGATTCCCATCTGAGGTTCTCACAGAAGAAGAGGTATGCAACATTGAAGGGAGGCCTGAATTGTCCTGTGCTCCAGAATGTTGATGGGAAGGCGGGCTCCCTCCAAAGAATAAGTCCCCTGCATTCAAAAGGGCACCCAGGACTGATCTTTAGCCTGATAGGCTGATATGTACAGTGGGAATTTTTCAAGTCGTTGGAGGCAGGGTCTTGCCTGGGTCCAGCGCTGGGTCGGTGGGCTACCACGCTTGGGAGACTGAGGGGTGACATTCAGCTTGCGCAATACTGAAAATGTTAGAACTGGATGGACTCCACGGCAGGCACTGCTGAGATTTGAACTCAGGATCTCCTATTTACTAGACAGGCGCTTTCACCAACTAAGCCACAGCGTCCCACTTGGGGGATAGCTCTTTGTGAGAATTTTTCAAATCTTTGGAGGCAAGGTCTTCCCTCAAGCTAGCACTGGGTTGGAAACCTACCACGCTTGGGAGACTCAAGGCTGCCATTAAGCTTGCGCAAAACTGAAAACGTTATAAATGGAAAGACTCCACGGCAGGCACTGCTGAGATTTGAACTCAGGATCTCCTGTTTACTAGACAGGCGCTTTCACCAACTAAGCCACAGCGCCTCACGTGGTGCACATCCTTTGCAACCCAGTCAAGTGCAGAGTGGGTGCAGGGGGCAGTGCAGGGCGTAACAGGAATGCGGGGGCTGGAGCTGGGGGGTATTGGGGGGGGCGGCTCGCACAGAAGTTAAAGCTGTGGACAGAGGGGAGTACAAAAGTGGGACAGGGTGGGTCTGACTGAGTGCAGAGGGGAGAGCTGTGGATTGGGCCGAGGAGGGGGCATGGAAGGGAGGTAGAATGTCTAGGTCCAGGTTGACAGTGCCTTTTTTTCTATGTGTACAAGACCTTTGTGCCATGAAATGCTTTACGTTAAGCACGTTTACATTGATTACGAACTAAACTACCGACGAGGATGGGATTCGAACCCATGCGTGCAGAGCACAATGGATAAGCAGTCCATCGCCTTAACCACTCGGCCACCTCGTCATGTGTAACCTAGAACCTTGGGCCGTTTCTTGTCTGTGGCTTTTGAGAAGGGCTTAGCCAGATTCCGGCAATCTGGGAGGGCGCACGGAGAGTCTGCCAGGAGTCTGAGTATGTCTGAGCACCACGTCCTCCTGGGGCAATATGCTTCCTTCTGAGAGGCACCACCTTCGGTGACCCCCTTGGTGATTGACGTAGGCCATAGCCATGGCATTGTCCAACTGGATTCCCATCTGAGGTTCTCACAGAAGAAGAGGTATGCAACATTGAAGGGAGGCCTGAATTGTCCTGTGCTCCAGGATGTTGATGGGAAGGCGGGCTCCCTCCAAAGAATAAGTCCCCTGCATTCAAAAGGGCACCCAGGACTGATCTTTAGCCTGATAGGCTGATATGTACAGTGGGAATTTTTCAAGTCGTTGGAGGCAGGGTCTTGCCTGGGTCCAGCGCTGGGTCGGTGGGCTACCACGCTTGGGAGACTGAGGGGTGACATTCAGCTTGCGCAATACTGAAAATGTTAGAAATGGATGGACTCCACGGCAGGCACTGCTGAGATTTGAACTCAGGATCTCCTGTTTACTAGACAGGCGCTTTCACCAACTAAGCCACAGCGCCCCACTTGGGGGATAGCTCTTTGTGAGAATTTTTCAAATCTTTGGAGGCAAGGTCTTCCCTCAAGCTAGCACTGGGTTGGAAACCTACCACGCTTGGGAGACTCAAGGCTGCCATTAAGCTTGCGCAAAACTGAAAACGTTATAAATGGAAAGACTCCACGGCAGGCACTGCTGAGATTTGAACTCAGGATCTCCTGTTTACTAGACAGGCGCTTTCACCAACTAAGCCACAGCGCCTCACGTGGTGCACATCCTTTGCAACCCAGTCAAGTGCAGGGTGGGTGCAGGGGGCAGTGCAGGGCGTAACAGGAATGCGGGGGCTGGAGCTGGGGGGGGGGGGGGGGTATTGGGGGGGGCGGCTCGCACAGAAGTTAAAGCTGTGGACAGAGGGGAGTACAAAAGTGGGACAGGGTGGGTCTGACTGAGTGCAGAGGGGAGAGCTGTGGATTGGGCCGAGGAGGGGGCATGGAAGGGAGGTAGAATGTCTAGGTCCAGGTTGACAGTGCCTTTTTTTCTATGTGTACAAGACCTTTGTGCCATGAAATGCTTTACGTTAAGCACGTTTACATTGATTACGAACTAAACTACCGACGAGGATGGGATTCGAACCCATGCGTGCAGAGCACAATGGATTAGCAGTCCATCGCCTTAACCACTCGGCCACCTCGTCATGTGTAACCTAGAACCTTGGGCCGTTTCTTGTCTGTGGCTTTTGAGAAGGGCTTAGCCAGATTCCGGCAATCTGGGAGGGCGCACGGAGAGTCTGCCAGGAGTCTGAGTATGTCTGAGCACCACGTCCTCCTGGGGCAATATGCTTCCTTCTGAGAGGCACCACGTTCGGTGACCCCCTTGGTGATTGACGTAGGCCATAGCCATGGCATTGTCCAACTGGATTCCCATCTGAGGTTCTCACAGAAGAAGAGGTATGCAACATTGAAGGGAGGCCTGAATTGTCCTGTGCTCCAGAATGTTGATGGGAAGGCGGGCTCCCTCCAAAGAATAAGTCCCCTGCATTCAAAAGGGCACCCAGGACTGATCTTTAGCCTGATAGGCTGATATGTACAGTGGGAATTTTTCAAGTCGTTGGAGGCAGGGTCTTGCCTGGGTCCAGCGGGCTACCATGCTTGGGAGACTGAGGGGTGACATTCAGCTTGCGCAATACTGAAAATGTTAGTAATGGATGGACTCCACGGCAGGCACTGCTTGAGATTTGAACTCAGGATCTCCTGTTTACTAGACAGGCGCTTTCACCAACTAAGCCACAGCGCCCCACTTGGGGGATAGCTCTTTGTGAGAATTTTTCAAATCTTTGGATTCAAGGTCTTCCCTCAAGCTAGCACTGGGTTGGAAACCTACCACGCTTGGGAGACTCAAGGCTGCCATTAAGCTTGCGCAAAACTGAAAACGTTATAAATGGAAAGACTCCACGGCAGGCACTGCTGAGATTTGAACTCAGGATCTCCTGTTTACTAGACAGGCGCTTTCACCAACTAAGCCACAGCGCCTCACGTGGTGCACATCCTTTGCAACCCAGTCAAGTGCAGAGTGGGTGCAGGGGGCAGTGCAGGGCGTAACAGGAATGCGGGGGCTGGAGCTGGGGGGGGGGGGGTATTGGGGGGGGGGCGGCTCGCACAGAAGTTAAAGCTGTGGACAGAGGGGAGTACAAAAGTGGGACAGGGTGGGTCTGACTGAGTGCAGAGGGGAGAGCTGTGGATTGGGCCGAGGAGGGGGCATGGAAGGGAGGTAGAATGTCTAGGTCCCGGTTGACAGTCCCTTTTTTTCTATGTGTACAAGACCTTTGTGCCATGAAATGCTTTACGTTAAGCACGTTTACATTGATTACGAACTAAACTACCGACGAGGATGGGATTCGAACCCATGCGTGCAGAGCACAATGGATTAGCAGTCCATTGCCTTAACCACTCGGCCACCTCGTCATGTGTAACCTAGAACCTTGGGCCGTTTCTTGTCTGTGGCTTTTGAGAAGGGCTTAGCCAGATTCCGGCAATCTGGGAGGGCGCACGGAGAGTCTGCCAGGAGTCTGAGTATGTCTGAGCACCACGTCCTCCTGGGGCAATATGCTTCCTTCTGAGAGGCACCACCTTCGGTGACCCCCTTGGTGATTGACGTAGGCCATAGCCATGGCATTGTCCAACTGGATTCCCATCTGAGGTTCTCACAGAAGAAGAGGTATGCAACATTGAAGGGAGGCCTGAATTGTCCTGTGCTCCAGAATGTTGATGGGAAGGCGGGCTCCCTCCAAAGAATAAGTCCCCTGCATTCAAAAGGGCACCCAGGACTGATCTTTAGCCTGATAGGCTGATATGTACAGTGGGAATTTTTCAAGTCGTTGGAGGCAGGGTCTTGCCTGGGTCCAGCGCTGGGTCGGTGGGCTACCACGCTTGGGAGACTGAGGGGTGACATTCAGCTTGCGCAATACTGAAAATGTTAGAAATGGATGGACTCCACGGCAGGCACTGCTGAGATATGAACTCAGGATCTCCTGTTTACTAGACAGGCGCTTTCACCAACTAAGCCACAGCGCCCCACTTGGGGGATAGCTCTTTGTGAGAATTTTTCAAATCTTTGGAGGCAAGGTCTTCCCTCAAGCTAGCACTGGGTTGGAAACCTACCACGCTTGGGAGACTCAAGGCTGCCATTAAGCTTGCGCAAAACTGAAAACGTTATAAATGGAAAGACTCCACGGCAGGCACTGCTGAGATTTGAACTCAGGATCTCCTGTTTACTAGACAGGCGCTTTCACCAACTAAGCCACAGCGCCTCACGTGGTGCACATCCTTTGCAACCCAGTCAAGTGCAGAGTGGGTGCAGGGGGCAGTGCAGGGCGTAACAGGAATGCGGGGGCTGGAGCTGGGGGGTATTGGGGGGGGCGGCTCGCACAGAAGTTAAAGCTGTGGACAGAGGGGAGTACAAAAGTGGGACAGGGTGGGTCTGACTGAGTGCAGAGGGGAGAGATGTGGATTGGGCCGAGGAGGGGGCATGGAAGGGAGGTAGAATGTCTAGGTCCAGGTTGACAGTGCCTTTTTTTCTATGTGTACAAGACCTTTGTGCCATGAAATGCTTTACGTTAAGCACGTTTACATTGATTACGAACTAAACTACCGACGAGGATGGGATTCGAACCCATGCGTGCAGAGCACAATGGATAAGCAGTCCATCGCCTTAACCACTCGGCCACCTCGTCATGTGTAACCTAGAACCTTGGGCCGTTTCTTGTCTGTGGCTTTTGAGAAGGGCTTAGCCAGATTCCGGCAATCTGGGAGGGCGCACGGAGAGTCTGCCAGGAGTCTGAGTATGTCTGAGCACCACGTCCTCCTGGGGCAATATGCTTCCTTCTGAGAGGCACCACCTTCGGTGACCCCCTTGGTGATTGACGTAGGCCATAGCCATGGCATTGTCCAACTGGATTCCCATCTGAGGTTCTCACAGAAGAAGAGGTATGCAACATTGAAGGGAGGCCTGAATTGTCCTGTGCTCCAGGATGTTGATGGGAAGGCGGGCTCCCTCCAAAGAATAAGTCCCCTGCATTCAAAAGGGCACCCAGGACTGATCTTTAGCCTGATAGGCTGATATGTACAGTGGGAATTTTTCAAGTCGTTGGAGGCAGGGTCTTGCCTGGGTCCAGCGCTGGGTCGGTGGGCTACCACGCTTGGGAGACTGAGGGGTGACATTCAGCTTGCGCAATACTGAAAATGTTAGAAATGGATGGACTCCACTGCAGGCACTGCTGAGATTTGAACTCAGGATCTCCTGTTTACTAGACAGGCGCTTTCACCAACTAAGCCACAGCGCCCCACTTGGGGGATAGCTCTTTGTGAGAATTTTTCAAATCTTTGGAGGCAAGGTCTTCCCTCAAGCTAGCACTGGGTTGGAAACCTACCACGCTTGGGAGACTCAAGGCTGCCATTAAGCTTGCGCAAAACTGAAAACGTTATAAATGGAAAGACTCCACGGCAGGCACTGCTGAGATTTGAACTCAGGATCTCCTGTTTACTAGACAGGCGCTTTCACCAACTAAGCCACAGCGCCTCACGTGGTGCACATCCTTTGCAACCCAGTCAAGTGCAGAGTGGGTGCAGGGGGCAGTGCAGGGCGTAACAGGAATGCGGGGGCTGGAGCTGGGGGGTGGGGGGGTATTGGGGGGGGCGGCTCGCACAGAAGTTAAAGCTGTGGACAGAGGGGAGTACAAAAGTGGGACAGGGTGGGTCTGACTGAGTGCAGAGGGGAGAGCTGTGGATTGGGCCGAGGAGGGGGCATGGAAGGGAGGTAGAATGTCTAGGTCCAGGTTGACAGTGCCTTTTTTTCTATGTGTACAAGACCTTTGTGCCATGAAATGCTTTACGTTAAGCACGTTTACATTGATTACGAGCTAAACTACCGACGAGGATGGGATTCGAACCCATGCGTGCAGAGCACAATGGATTAGCAGTCCATCGCCTTAACCACTCGGCCACCTCGTCATGTGTAACCTAGAACCTTGGGCCGTTTCTTGTCTGTGGCTTTTGAGAAGGGCTTAGCCAGATTCCGGCAATCTGGGAGGGCGCACGGAGAGTCTGCCAGGAGTCTGAGTATGTCTGAGCACCACGTCCTCCTGGGGCAATATGCTTCCTTCTGAGAGGCACCACCTTCGGTGACCCCCTTGGTGATTGACGTAGGCCATAGCCATGGCATTGTCCAACTGGATTCCCATCTGAGGTTCTCACAGAAGAAGAGGTATGCAACATTGAAGGGAGGCCTGAATTGTCCTGTGCTCCAGAATGTTGATGGGAAGGCGGGCTCCCTCCAAAGAATAAGTCCCCTGCATTCAAAAGGGCACCCAGGACTGATCTTTAGCCTGATAGGCTGATATGTACAGTGGGAATTTTTCAAGTCGTTGGAGGCAGGGTCTTGCCTGGGTCCAGCGCTGGGTCGGTGGGCTACCACGCTTGGGAGACTGAGGGGTGACATTCAGCTTGCGCAATACTGAAAATGTTAGAAATGGATGGACTCCACGGCAGGCACTGCTGAGATATGAACTCAGGATCTCCTGTTTACTAGACAGGCGCTTTCACCAACTAAGCCACAGCGCCCCACTTGGGGGATAGCTCTTTGTGAGAATTTTTCAAATCTTTGGAGGCAAGGTCTTCCCTCAAGCTAGCACTGGGTTGGAAACCTACCACGCTTGGGAGACTCAAGGCTGCCATTAAGCTTGCGCAAAACTGAAAACGTTATAAATGGAAAGACTCCACGGCAGGCACTGCTGAGATTTGAACTCAGGATCTCCTGTTTACTAGACAGGCGCTTTCACCAACTAAGCCACAGCGCCTCACGTGGTGCACATCCTTTGCAACCCAGTCAAGTGCAGAGTGGGTGCAGGGGGCAGTGCAGGGCGTAACAGGAATGCGGGGGCTGGAGCTGGGGGGGGGGGGGGGTATTGGGGGGGGCGGCTCGCACAGAAGTTAAAGCTGTGGACAGAGGGGAGTACAAAAGTGGGACAGGGTGGGTCTGACTGAGTGCAGAGGGGAGAGCTGTGGATTGGGCCGAGGAGGGGGCATGGAAGGGAGGTAGAATGTCTAGGTCCAGGTTGACAGTGCCTTTTTTTCTATGTGTACAAGACCTTTGTGCCATGAAATGCTTTACGTTAAGCACGTTTACATTGATTACGAACTAAACTACCGACGAGGATGGGATTCGAACCCATGCGTGCAGAGCACAATGGATTAGCAGTCCATCGCCTTAACCACTCGGCCACCTCGTCATGTGTAACCTAGAACCTTGGGCCGTTTCTTGTCTGTGGCTTTTGAGAAGGGCTTAGCCAGATTCCGGCAATCTGGGAGGGCGCACGGAGAGTCAGCCAGGAGACTGAGTATGTCTGAGCACCACGTCCTCCTGGGGCAATATGCTTCCTTCTGAGAGGCACCACCTTCGGTGACCCCCTTGGTGATTGACGTAGGCCATAGCCATGGCATTGTCCAACTGGATTCCCATCTGAGGTTCTCACAGAAGAAGAGGTATGCAACATTGAAGGGAGGCCTGAATTGTCCTGTGCTCCAGAATGTTGATGGGAAGGCGGGCTCCCTCCAAAGAATAAGTCCCCTGCATTCAAAAGGGCACCCAGGACTGATCTTTAGCCTGATAGGCTGATATGTACAGTGGGAATTTTTCAAGTCGTTGGAGGCAGGGTCTTGCCTGGGTCCAGCGCTGGGTCGGTGGGCTACCACGCTTGGGAGACTGAGGGGTGACATTCAGCTTGCGCAATACTGAAAATGTTAGAAATGGATGGACTCCACGGCAGGCACTGCTGAGATTTGAACTCAGGATCTCCTGTTTACTAGACAGGCGCTTTCACCAACTAAGCCACAGCGCCCCACTTGGGGGATAGCTCTTTGTGAGAATTTTTCAAATCTTTGGAGGCAAGGTCTTCCCTCAAGCTAGCACTGGGTTGGAAACCTACCACGCTTGGGAGACTCAAGGCTGCCATTAAGCTTTCGCAAAACTGAAAACGTTATAAATGGAAAGACTCCACGGCAGGCACTGCTGAGATTTGAACTCAGGATCTCCTGTTTACTAGACAGGCGCTTTCACCAACTAAGCCACAGCGCCTCACGTGGTGCACATCCTTTGCAACCCAGTCAAGTGCAGAGTGGGTGCAGGGGGCAGTGCAGGGCGTAACAGGAATGCGGGGGCTGGAGCTGGGGGGTATTGGGGGGGGGGCGGCTCGCACAGAAGTTAAAGCTGTGGACAGAGGGGAGTACAAAAGTGGGACAGGGTGGGTCTGACTGAGTGCAGAGGGGAGAGCTGTGGATTGGGCCGAGGAGGGGGCATGGAAGGGAGGTAGAATGTCTAGGTCCAGGTTGACAGTGCCTTTTTTTCTATGTGTACAAGACCTTTGTGCCATGAAATGCTTTACGTTAAGCACGTTTACATTGATTACGAACTAAACTACCGACGAGGATGGGATTCGAACCCATGCGTGCAGAGCACAATGGATTAGCAGTCCATCGCCTTAACCACTCGGCCACCTCGTCATGTGTAACCTAGAACCTTGGGCCGTTTCTTGTCTGTGGCTTTTGAGAAGGGCTTAGCCAGATTCCGGCAATCTGGGAGGGCGCACGGAGAGTCTGCCAGGAGTCTGAGTATGTCTGAGCACCACGTCCTCCTGGGGCAATATGCTTCCTTCTGAGAGGCACCACCTTCGGTGACCCCCTTGGTGATTGACGTAGGCCATAGCCATGGCATTGTCCAACTGGATTCCCATCTGAGGTTCTCACAGAAGAAGAGGTATGCAACATTGAAGGGAGGCCTGAATTGTCCTGTGCTCCAGAATGTTGATGGGAAGGCGGGCTCCCTCCAAAGAATAAGTCCCCTGCATTCAAAAGGGCACCCAGGACTGATCTTTAGCCTGATAGGCTGATATGTACAGTGGGAATTTTTCAAGTCGTTGGAGGCAGGGTCTTGCCTGGGTCCAGCGCTGGGTCGGTGGGCTACCACGCTTGGGAGACTGAGGGGTGACATTCAGCTTGCGCAATACTGAAAATGTTAGAAATGGATGGACTCCACGGCAGGCACTGCTGAGATTTGAACTCAGGATCTCCTGTTTACTAGACAGGCGCTTTCACCAACTAAGCCACAGCACCCCACTTGGGGCATAGCTCTTTGTGAGAATTTTTCAAATCTTTGGAGGCAAGGTCTTCCCTCAAGCTAGCACTGGGTTGGAAACCTACCACGCTTGGGAGACTCAAGGCTGCCATTAAGCTTGCGCAAAACTGAAAACGTTATAAATGGAAAGACTCCACGGCAGGCACTGCTGAGATTTGAACTCAGGATCTCCTGTTTACTAGACAGGCACTTTCACCAACTAAGCCACAGCGCCTCACGTGGTGCACATCCTTTGCAACCCAGTCAAGTGCAGAGTGGGTGCAGGGGGCAGTGCAGGGCGTAACAGGAATGCGGGGGCTGGAGCTGGGGGGTATTGGGGGGGGCGGCTCGCACAGAAGTTAAAGCTGTGGACAGAGGGGAGTACAAAAGTGGGACAGGGTGGGTCTGACTGAGTGCAGAGGGGAGAGCTGTGGATTGGGCCGAGGAGGGGGCATGGAAGGGAGGTAGAATGTCTAGGTCCAGGTTGACAGTGCCTTTTTTTCTATGTGTACAAGACCTTTGTGCCATGAAATGCTTTACGTTAAGCACGTTTACATTGATTACGAACTAAACTACCGACGAGGATGGGATTCGAACCCATGCGTGCAGAGCACAATGGATTAGCAGTCCATCGCCTTAACCACTCGGCCACCTCGTCATGTGTAACCTAGAACCTTGGGCCGTTTCTTGTCTGTGGCTTTTGAGAAGGGCTTAGCCAGATTCCGGCAATCTGGGAGGGCGCACGGAGAGTCTGCCAGGAGTCTGAGTATGTCTGAGCACCACGTCCTCCTGGGGCAATATGCTTCCTTCTGAGAGGCACCACCTTCGGTGACCCCCTTGGTGATTGACGTAGGCCATAGCCATGGCATTGTCCAACTGGATTCCCATCTGAGGTTCTCACAGAAGAAGAGGTATGCAACATTGAAGGGAGGCCTGAATTGTCCTGTGCTCCAGAATGTTGATGGGAAGGCGGGCTCCCTCCAAAGAATAAGTCCCCTGCATTCAAAAGGGCACCCAGGACTGATCTTTAGCCTGATAGGCTGATATGTACAGTGGGAATTTTTCAAGTCGTTGGAGGCAGGGTCTTGCCTGGGTCCAGCGCTGGGTCGGTGGGCTACCACGCTTGGGAGACTGAGGGGTGACATTCAGCTTGCGCAATACTGAAAATGTTAGAAATGGATGGACTCCACGGCAGGCACTGCTGAGATTTGAACTCAGGATCTCCTGTTTACTAGACAGGCGCTTTCACCAACTAAGCCACAGCGCCCCACTTGGGGATAGCTCTTTGTGAGAATTTTTCAAATCTTTGGAGGCAAGGTCTTCCCTCAAGCTAGCACTGGGTTGGAAACCTACCACGCTTGGGAGACTCAAGGCTGCCATTAAGCTTGCGCAAAACTGAAAACGTTATAAATGGAAAGACTCCACGGCAGGCACTGCTGAGATTTGAACTCAGGATCTCCTGTTTACTAGACAGGCGCTTTCACCAACTAAGCCACAGCGCCTCACGTGGTGCACATCCTTTGCAACCCAGTCAAGTGCAGAGTGGGTGCAGGGGGCAGTGCAGGGCGTAACAGGAATGCGGGGGCTGGAGCTGGGGGGTATTGGGGGGGGGCGGCTCGCACAGAAGTTAAAGCTGTGGACAGAGGGGAGTACAAAAGTGGGACAGGGTGGGTCTGACTGAGTGCAGAGGGGAGAGCTGTGGATTGGGCCGAGGAGGGGGCATGGAAGGGAGGTAGAATGTCTAGGTCCAGGTTGACAGTGCCTTTTTTTCTATGTGTACAAGACCTTTGTGCCATGAAATGCTTTACGTTAAGCACGTTTACATTGATTACGAACTAAACTACCGACGAGGATGGGATTCGAACCCATACGTGCAGAGCACAATGGATTAGCAGTCCATCGCCTTAACCACTCGGCCACCTCGTCATGTGTAACCTAGAACCTTGGGCCGTTTCTTGTCTGTGGCTTTTGAGAAGGGCTTAGCCAGATTCCGGCAATCTGGGAGGGCGCAGGGAGAGTCAGCCAGGAGACTGAGTATGTCTGAGCACCACGTCCTCCTGGGGCAATATGCTTCCTTCTGAGAGGCACCACCTTCGGTGACCCCCTTGGTGATTGACGTAGGCCATAGCCATGGCATTGTCCAACTGGATTCCCATCTGAGGTTCTCACAGAAGAAGAGGTATGCAACATTGAAGGGAGGCCTGAATTGTCCTGTGCTCCAGAATGTTGATGGGAAGGCGGGCTCCCTCCAAAGAATAAGTCCCCTGCATTCAAAAGGGCACCCAGGACTGATCTTTAGCCTGATAGGCTGATATGTACAGTGGGAATTTTTCAAGTCGTTGGAGGCAGGGTCTTGCCTGGGTCCAGCGCTGGGTCGGTGGGCTACCACGCTTGGGAGACTGAGGGGTGACATTCAGCTTGCGCAATACTGAAAATGTTAGAAATGGATGGACTCCACGGCAGGCACTGCTGAGATTTGAACTCAGGATCTCCTGTTTACTAGACAGGCACTTTCACCAACTAAGCCACAGCGCCCCACTTGGGGGATAGCTCTTTGTGAGAATTTTTCAAATCTTTGGAGGCAAGGTCTTCCCTCAAGCTAGCACTGGGTTGGAAACCTACCACGCTTGGGAGACTCAAGGCTGCCATTAAGCTTGCGCAAAACTGAAAACGTTATAAATGGAAAGACTCCACGGCAGGCACTGCTGAGATTTGAACTCAGGATCTCCTGTTTACTAGACAGGCGCTTTCACCAACTAAGCCACAGCGCCTCATGTGGTGCACATCCTTTGCAACCCAGTCAAGTGCAGAGTGGGTGCAGGGGGCAGTGCAGGGCGTAACAGGAATGCGGGGGCTGGAGCTGGGGGGGTATTGGGGGGGGGCGGCTCGCACAGAAGTTAAAGCTGTGGACAGAGGGGAGTACAAAAGTGGGACAGGGTGGGTCTGACTGAGTGCAGAGTGGAGAGCTGTGGATTGGGCCGAGGAGGGGGCATGGAAGGGAGGTAGAATGTCTAGGTCCAGGTTGACAGTGCCTTTTTTTCTATGTGTACAAGACCTTTGTGCCATGAAATGCTTTACGTTAAGCACGTTTACATTGATTACGAACTAAACTACCGACGAGGATGGGATTCGAACCCATGCGTGCAGAGCACAATGGATTAGCAGTCCATCGCCTTAACCACTCGGCCACCTCGTCATGTGTAACCTAGAACCTTGGGCCGTTTCTTGTCTGTGGCTTTTGAGAAGGGCTTAGCCAGATTCCGGCAATCTGGGAGGGCGCACGGAGAGTCAGCCAGGAGACTGAGTATGTCTGAGCACCATGTCCTCCTGGGGCAATATGCTTCCTTCTGAGAGGCACCACCTTCGGTGACCCCCTTGGTGATTGACGTAGGCCATAGCCATGGCATTGTCCAACTGGATTCCCATCTGAGGTTCTCACAGAAGAAGAGGTATGCAACATTGAAGGGAGGCCTGAATTGTCCTGTGCTCCAGAATGTTGATGGGAAGGCGGGCTCCCTCCAAAGAATAAGTCCCCTGCATTCAAAAGGGCACCCAGGACTGATCTTTAGCCTGATAGGCTGATATGTACAGTGGGAATTTTTCAAGTCGTTGGAGGCAGGGTCTTGCCTGGGTCCAGCGCTGGGTCGGTGGGCTACCACGCTTGGGAGACTGAGGGGTGACATTCAGCTTGCGCAATACTGAAAATGTTAGAAATGGATGGACTCCACGGCAGGCACTGCTGAGATTTGAACTCAGGATCTCCTGTTTACTAGACAAGCACTTTCACCAACTAAGCCACAGCGCCCCACTTGGGGGATAGCTCTTTGTGAGAATTTTTCAAATCTTTGGAGGCAAGGTCTTCCCTCAAGCTAGCACTGGGTTGGAATCCTACCACGCTTGGGAGACTCAAGGCTGCCATTAAGCTTGCGCAAAACTGAAAACGTTATAAATGGAAAGACTCCACGGCAGGCACTGCTGAGATTTGAACTCAGGATCTCCTGTTTACTAGACAGGCGCTTTCACCAACTAAGCCACAGCGCCTCACGTGGTGCACATCCTTTGCAACCCAGTCAAGTGCAGAGTGGGTGCAGGGGGCAGTGCAGGGCGTAACAGGAATGCGGGGGCTGGAGCTGGGGGGTATTGGGGGGGGGCGGCTCGCACAGAAGTTAAAGCTGTGGACAGAGGGGAGTACAAAAGTGGGACAGGGTGGGTCTGACTGAGTGCAGAGGGGAGAGCTGTGGATTGGGCTGAGGAGGGGGCATGGAAGGGAGGTAGAATGTCTAGGTCCAGGTTGACAGTGCCTTTTTTTCTATGTGTACAAGACCTTTGTGCCATGAAATGCTTTACTTTAAGCACGTTTACATTGATTACGAACTAAACTACCGACAAGGATGGGATTCGAACCCATGCGTGCAGAGCACAATGGATTAGCAGTCCATCGCCTTAACCACTCGGCCACCTCGTCATGTGTAACCTAGAACCTTGGGCCGTTTCTTGTCTGTGGCTTTTGAGAAGGGCTTAGCCAGATTCCGGCAATCTGGGAGGGCGCACGGAGAGTCTGCCAGGAGTCTGAGTATGTCTGAGCACCACGTCCTCCTGGGGCAATATGCTTCCTTCTGAGAGGCACCACCTTCGGTGACCCCCTTGGTGATTGACGTAGGCCATAGCCATGGCATTGTCCAACTGGATTCCCATCTGAGGTTCTCACAGAAGAAGAGGTATGCAACATTGAAGGGAGGCCTGAATTGTCCTGTGCTCCAGAATGTTGATGGGAAGGCGGGCTCCCTCCAAAGAATAAGTCCCCTGCATTCAAAAGGGCACCCAGGACTGATCTTTAGCCTGATAGGCTGATATGTACAGTGGGAATTTTTCAAGTCGTTGGAGGCAGGGTCTTGCCTGGGTCCAGCGCTGGGTCGGTGGGCTACCACGCTTGGGAGACTGAGGGGTGACATTCAGCTTGCGCAATACTGAAAATGTTAGAAATGGATGGACTCCACGGCAGGCACTGCTGAGATTTGAACTCAGGATCTCCTGTTTACTAGACAGGCGCTTTCACCAACTAAGCCACAGCGCCCCACTTGGGGGATAGCTCTTTGTGAGAATTTTTCAAATCTTTGGAGGCAAGGTCTTCCCTCAAGCTAGCACTGGGTTGGAAACCTACCACGCTTGGGAGACTCAAGGCTGCCATTAAGCTTGCGCAAAACTGAAAACGTTATAAATGGAAAGACTCCACGGCAGGCACTGCTGAGATTTGAACTCAGGATCTCCTGTTTACTAGACAGGCGCTTTCACCAACTAAGCCACAGCGCCTCACGTGGTGCACATCCTTTGCAACCCAGTCAAGTGCAGAGTGGGTGCAGGGGGCAGTGCAGGGCGTAACAGGAATGCGGGGGCTGGAGCTGGGGAGGGGGGGGGGGGTATTGGGGGGGGCGGCTCGCACAGAAGTTAAAGCTGTGGACAGAGGGGAGTACAAAAGTGGGACAGGGTGGGTCTGACTGAGTGCAGAGGGGAGAGCTGTGGATTGGGCCGAGGAGGGGGCATGGAAGGGAGGTAGAATGTCTAGGTCCAGGTTGACAGTGCCTTTTTTTCTATGTGTACAAGACCTTTGTGCCATGAAATGCTTTACGTTAAGCACGTTTACATTGATTACGAACTAAACTACCGACGAGGATGGGATTCGAACCCATGCGTGCAGAGCACAATGGATTAGCAGTCCATCGCCTTAACCACTCGGCCACCTCGTCATGTGTAACCTAGAACCTTGGGCCGTTTCTTGTCTGTGGCTTTTGAGAAGGGCTTAGCCAGATTCCGGCAATCTGGGAGGGCGCACGGAGAGTCTGCCAGGAGTCTGAGTATGTCTGAGCACCACGTCCTCCTGGGGCAATATGCTTCCTTCTGAGAGGCACCACCTTCGGTGACCCCCTTGGTGATTGACGTAGGCCATAGCCATGGCATTGTCCAACTGGATTCCCATCTGAGGTTCTCACAGAAGAAGAGGTATGCAACATTGAAGGGAGGCCTGAATTGTCCTGTGCTCCAGAATGTTGATGGGAAGGCGGGCTCCCTCCAAAGAATAAGTCCCCTGCATTCAAAAGGGCACCCAGGACTGATCTTTAGCCTGATAGGCTGATATGTACAGTGGGAATTTTTCAAGTCGTTGGAGGCAGGGTCTTGCCTGGGTCCAGCGCTGGGTCGGTGGGCTACCACGCTTGGGAGACTGAGGGGTGACATTCAGCTTGCGCAATACTGAAAATGTTAGAAATGGATGGACTCCACGGCAGGCACTGCTGAGATTTGAACTCAGGATCTCCTGTTTACTAGACAGGCGCTTTCACCAACTAAGTCACAGCGCCCCACTTGGGGGATAGCTCTTTGTGAGAATTTTTCGAATCTTTGGAGGCAAGGTCTTCCCTCAAGCTAGCACTGGGTTGGAAACCTACCACGCTTGGGAGACTCAAGGCTGCCATTAAGCTTGCGCAAAACTGAAAACGTTATAAATGGAAAGACTCCACGGCAGGCACTGCTGAGATTTGAACTCAGGATCTCCTGTTTACTAGACAGGCGCTTTCACCAACTAAGCCACTGCGCCTCACGTGGTGCACATCCTTTGCAACCCAGTCAAGTGCAGAGTGGGTGCAGGGGGCAGTGCAGGGCGTAACAGGAATGCGGGGGCTGGAGCTGGGGGGGGGGGGGTATTGGGGGGGGCGGCTCGCACAGAAGTTAAAGCTGTGGACAGAGGGGAGTACAAAAGTGGGACAGGGTGGGTCTGACTGAGTGCAGAGGGGAGAGCTGTGGATTGGGCCGAGGAGGGGGCATGGAAGGGAGGTAGAATGTCTAGGTCCAGGTTGACAGTGCCTTTTTTTCTATGTGTACAAGACCTTTGTGCCATGAAATGCTTTACGTTAAGCACGTTTACATTGATTACGAACTAAACTACCGACGAGGATGGGATTCGAACCCATGCGTGCAGAGCACAATGGATTAGCAGTCCATCGCCTTAACCACTCGGCCACCTCGTCATGTGTAACCTAGAACCTTGGGCCGTTTCTTGTCTGTGGCTTTTGAGAAGGGCTTAGCCAGATTCCGGCAATCTGGGAGGGCGCACGGAGAGTCTGCCAGGAGTCTGAGTATGTCTGAGCACCACGTCCTCCTGGGGCAATATGCTTCCTTCTGAGAGGCACCACCTTCGGTGACCCCATTGGTGATTGACGTAGGCCATAGCCATGGCATTGTCCAACTGGATTCCCATCTGAGGTTCTCACAGAAGAAGAGGTATGCAACATTGAAGGGAGGCCTGAATTGTCCTGTGCTCCAGAATGTTGATGGGAAGGCGGGCTCCCTCCAAAGAATAAGTCCCCTGCATTCAAAAGGGCACCCAGGACTGATCTTTAGCCTGATAGGCTGATATGTACAGTGGGAATTTTTCAAGTCGTTGGAGGCAGGGTCTTGCCTGGGTCCAGCGCTGGGTCGGTGGGCTACCACGCTTGGGAGACTGAGGGGTGACATTCAGCTTGCGCAATACTGAAAATGTTAGAAATGGATGGACTCCACGGCAGGCACTGCTGAGATTTGAACTCAGGATCTCCTGTTTACTAGACAGGCACTTTCACCAACTAAGCCACAGCGTCCCACTTGGGGGATAGCTCTTTGTGAGAATTTTTCAAATCTTTGGAGGCAAGGTCTTCCCTCAAGCTAGCACTGGGTTGGAAACCTACCACGCTTGGGAGACTCAAGGCTGCCATTAAGCTTGCGCAAAACTGAAAACGTTATAAATGGAAAGACTCCACGGCAGGCACTGCTGAGATTTGAACTCAGGATCTCCTGTTTACTAGACAGGCGCTTTCACCAACTAAGCCACAGCGCCTCACGTGGTGCACATCCTTTGCAACCCAGTCAAGTGCAGAGTGGGTGCAGGGGGCAGTGCAGGGCGTAACAGGAATGCGGGGGCTGGAGCTGGGGGGTATTGGGGGGGGCGGCTCGCACAGAAGTTAAAGCTGTGGACAGAGGGGAGTACAAAAGTGGGACAGGGTGGGTCTGACTGAGTGCAGAGGGGAGAGCTGTGGATTGGGCCGAGGAGGGGGCATGGAAGGGAGGTAGAATGTCTAGGTCCAGGTTGACAGTGCCTTTTTTTCTATGTGTACAAGACCTTTGTGCCATGAAATGCTTTACGTTAAGCACGTTTACATTGATTACGAACTAAACTACCGACGAGGATGGGATTCGAACCCATGCGTGCAGAGCACAATGGATTAGCAGTCCATCGCCTTAACCACTCGGCCACCTCGTCATGTGTAACCTAGAACCTTGGGCCGTTTCTTGTCTGTGGCTTTTGAGAAGGGCTTAGCCAGATTCCGGCAATCTGGGAGGGCGCACGGAGAGTCAGCCAGGAGACTGAGTATGTCTGAGCACCACGTCCTCCTGGGGCAATATGCTTCCTTCTGAGAGGCACCACCTTCGGTGACCCCCTTGGTGATTGACGTAGGCCATAGCCATGGCATTGTCCAACTGGATTCCCATCTGAGGTTCTCACAGAAGAAGAGGTATGCAACATTGAAGGGAGGCCTGAATTGTCCTGTGCTCCAGAATGTTGATGGGAAGGCGGGCTCCCTCCAAAGAATAAGTCCCCTGCATTCAAAAGGGCACCCAGGACTGATCTTTAGCCTGATAGGCTGATATGTACAGTGGGAATTTTTCAAGTCGTTGGAGGCAGGGTCTTGCCTGGGTCCAGCGCTGGGTCGGTGGGCTACCACGCTTGGGAGACTGAGGGGTGACATTCAGCTTGCGCAATACTGAAAATGTTAGAAATGGATGGACTCCACGGCAGGCACTGCTGAGATTTGAACTCAGGATCTCCTGTTTACTAGACAGGCGCTTTCGCCAACTAAGCCACAGCGCCCCACTTGGGGGATAGCTCTTTGTGAGAATTTTTCAAATCTTTGGAGGCAAGGTCTTCCCTCAAGCTAGCACTGGGTTGGAAACCTACCACGCTTGGGAGACTCAAGGCTGCCATTAAGCTTGCACAAAACTGAAAACGTTATAAATGGAAAGACTCCACGGCAGGCACTGCTGAGATTTGAACTCAGGATCTCCTGTTTACTAGACAGGCGCTTTCACCAACTAAGCCACAGCGCCTCACGTGGTGCACATCCTTTGCAACCCAGTCAAGTGCAGAGTGGGTGCAGGGCGTAACAGGAATGCGGGGGCTGGAGCTGGGGGGTATTGGGGGGGGCGGCTCGCACAGAAGTTAAAGCTGTGGACAGAGGGGAGTACAAAAGTGGGACAGGGTGGGTCTGACTGAGTGCAGAGGGGAGAGCTGTGGATTGGGCCGAGGAGGGGGCATGGAAGGGAGGTAGAATGTCTAGGTCCAGGTTGACAGTGCCTTTTTTTCTATGTGTACAAGACCTTTGTGCCATGAAATGCTTTACGTTAAGCACGTTTACATTGATTACGAACTAAACTACCGACGAGGATGGGATTCGAACCCATGCGTGCAGAGCACAATGGATTAGCAGTCCATCGCCTTAACCACTCGGCCACCTCGTCATGTGTAACCTAGAACCTTGGGCCGTTTCTTGTCTGTGGCTTTTGAGAAGGGCTTAGCCAGATTCCGGCAATCTGGGAGGGCGCACGGAGAGTCTGCCAGGAGTCTGAGTATGTCTGAGCACCACGTCCTCCTGGGGCAATATGCTTCCTTCTGAGAGGCACCACCTTCGGTGACCCCCTTGGTGATTGACGTAGGCCATAGCCATGGCATTGTCCAACTGGATTCCCATCTGAGGTTCTCACAGAAGAAGAGGTATGCAACATTGAAGGGAGGCCTGAATTGTCCTGTGCTCCAGAATGTTGATGGGAAGGCGGGCTCCCTCCAAAGAATAAGTCCCCTGCATTCAAAAGGGCACCCAGGACTGATCTTTAGCCTGATAGGCTGATATGTACAGTGGGAATTTTTCAAGTCGTTGGAGGCAGGGTCTTGCCTGGGTCCAGCGCTGGGTCGGTGGGCTACCACGCTTGGGAGACTGAGGGGTGACATTCAGCTTGCGCAATACTGAAAATGTTAGAAATGGATGGACTCCACGGCAGGCACTGCTGAGATTTGAACTCAGGATCTCCTGTTTACTAGACAGGCACTTTCACCAACTAAGCCACAGCGCCCCACTTGGGGGATAGCTCTTTGTGAGAATTTTTCAAATCTTTGGAGGCAAGGTCTTCCCTCAAGCTAGCACTGGGTTGGAAACCTACCACGCTTGGGAGACTCAAGGCTGCCATTAAGCTTGCGCAAAACTGAAAACGTTATAAATGGAAAGACTCCACGGCAGGCACTGCTGAGATTTGAACTCAGGATCTCCTGTTTACTAGACAGGCGCTTTCACCAACTAAGCCACAGCGCCTCACGTGGTGCACATCCTTTGCAACCCAGTCAAGTGCAGAGTGGGTGCAGGGGGCAGTGCAGGGCGTAACAGGAATGCAGGGGCTGGAGCTGGGGGGTATTGGGGGGGGGGCGGCTCGCACAGAAGTTAAAGCTGTGGACAGAGGGGAGTACAAAAGTGGGACAGGGTGGGTCTGACTGAGTGCAGAGGGGAGAGCTGTGGATTGGGCCGAGGAGGGGGCATGGAAGGGAGGTAGAATGTCTAGGTCCAGGTTGACAGTGCCTTTTTTTCTATGTGTACAAGACCTTTGTGCCATGAAATGCTTTACGTTAAGCACGTTTACATTGATTACGAACTAAACTACCGACGAGGATGGGATTCGAACCCATGCGTGCAGAGCACAATGGATTAGCAGTCCATCACCTTAACCACTCGGCCACCTCATCATGTGTAACCTAGAACCTTGGGCCGTTTCTTGTCTGTGGCTTTTGAGAAGGGCTTAGCCAGATTCCGGCAATCTGGGAGGGCGCACGGAGAGTCTGCCAGGAGTCTGAGTATGTCTGAGCACCACGTCCTCCTGGGGCAATATGCTTCCTTCTGAGAGGCACCACCTTCGGTGACCCCCTTGGTGATTGACGTAGGCCATAGCCATGGCATTGTCCAACTGGATTCCCATCTGAGGTTCTCACAGAAGAAGAGGTATGCAACATTGAAGGGAGGCCTGAATTGTCCTGTGCTCCAGAATGTTGATGGGAAGGCGGGCTCCCTCCAAAGAATAAGTCCCCTGCATTCAAAAGGGCACCCAGGACTGATCTTTAGCCTGATAGGCTGATATGTACAGTGGGAATTTTTCAAGTCGTTGGAGGCAGGGTCTTGCCTGGGTCCAGCGCTGGGTCGGTGGGCTACCACGCTTGGGAGACTGAGGGGTGACATTCAGCTTGCGCAATACTGAAAATGTTAGAAATGGATGGACTCCACGGCAGGCACTGCTGAGATTTAAACTCAGGATCTCCTGTTTACTAGACAGGCGCTTTCACCAACTAAGCCACAGCGTCCCACTTGGGGGATAGCTCTTTGTGAGAATTTTTCAAATCTTTGGAGGCAAGGTCTTCCCTCAAGCTAGCACTGGGTTGGAAACCTACCACGCTTGGGAGACTCAAGGCTGCCATTAAGCTTGCGCAAAACTGAAAACGTTATAAATGGAAAGACTCCACGGCAGGCACTGCTGAGATTTGAACTCAGGATCTCCTGTTTACTAGACAGGCGCTTTCACCAACTAAGCCACAGCGCCTCACGTGGTGCACATCCTTTGCAACCCAGTCAAGTGCAGAGTGGGTGCAGGGGGCAGTGCAGGGCGTAACAGGAATGCGGGGGCTGGAGCTGGGGGGGGGGGTATTGGGGGGGGGCGGCTCGCACAGAAGTTAAAGCTGTGGACAGAGGGGAGTACAAAAGTGGGACAGGGTGGGTCTGACTGAGTGCAGAGGGGAGAGCTGTGGATTGGGCCGAGGAGGGGGCATGGAAGGGAGGTAGAATGTCTAGGTCCAGGTTGACAGTGCCTTTTTTTCTATGTGTACAAGACCTTTGTGCCATGAAATGCTTTACGTTAAGCACGTTTACATTGATTACGAACTAAACTACCGACGAGGATGGGATTCGAACCCATGCGTGCAGAGCACAATGGATTAGCAGTCCATCGCCTTAACCACTCGGCCACCTCGTCATGTGTAACCTAGAACCTTGGGCCGTTTCTTGTCTGTGGCTTTTGAGAAGGGCTTAGCCAGATTCCGGCAATCTGGGAGGGCGCACGGAGAGTCTGCCAGGAGTCTGAGTATGTCTGAGCACCACGTCCTCCTGGGGCAATATGCTTCCTTCTGAGAGGCACCACCTTCGGTGACCCCCTTGGTGATTGACGTAGGCCATAGCCATGGCATTGTCCAACTGGATTCCCATCTGAGGTTCTCACAGAAGAAGAGGTATGCAACATTGAAGGGAGGCCTGAATTGTCCTGTGCTCCAGAATGTTGATGGGAAGGTGGGCTCCCTCCAAAGAATAAGTCCCCTGCATTCAAAAGGGCACCCAGGACTGATCTTTAGCCTGATAGGCTGATATGTACAGTGGGAATTTTTCAAGTCGTTGGAGGCAGGGTCTTGCCTGGGTCCAGCGCTGGGTCGGTGGGCTACCACGCTTGGGAGACTGAGGGGTGACATTCAGCTTGCGCAATACTGAAAATGTTAGAAATGGATGGACTCCACGGCAGGCACTGCTGAGATTTGAACTCAGGATCTCCTGTTTACTAGACAGGCGCTTTCACCAACTAAGCCACAGCGCCCCACTTGGGGGATAGCTCTTTGTGAGAATTTTTCAAATCTTTGGAGGCAAGGTCTTCCCTCAAGCTAGCACTGGGTTGGAAACCTACCACGCTTGGGAGACTCAAGGCTGCCATTAAGCTTGCGCAAAACTGAAAACGTTATAAATGGAAAGACTCCACGGCAGGCACTGCTGAGATTTGAACTCAGGATCTCCTGTTTACTAGACAGGCGCTTTCACCAACTAAGCCACAGCGCCTCACGTGGTGCACATCCTTTGCAACCCAGTCAAGTGCAGAGTGGGTGCAGGGGGCAGTGCAGGGCGTAACAGGAATGCGGGGGCTGGAGCTGGGGGGTATTGGGGGGGGCGGCTCGCACAGAAGTTAAAGCTGTGGACAGAGGGGAGTACAAAAGTGGGACAGGGTGGGTCTGACTGAGTGCAGAGGGGAGAGCTGTGGATTGGGCCGAGGAGGGGGCATGGAAGGGAGGTAGAATGTCTAGGTCCAGGTTGACAGTGCCTTTTTTTCTATGTGTACAAGACCTTTGTGCCATGAAATGCTTTACGTTAAGCACGTTTACATTGATTACGAACTAAACTACCGACGAGGATGGGATTCGAACCCATGCGTGCAGAGCACAATGGATTAGCAGTCCATCGCCTTAACCACTCGGCCACCTCGTCATGTGTAACCTAGAACCTTGGGCCGTTTCTTGTCTGTGGCTTTTGAGAAGGGCTTAGCCAGATTCCGGCAATCTGGGAGGGCGCACGGAGAGTCTGCCAGGAGTCTGAGTATGTCTGAGCACCACGTCCTCCTGGGGCAATATGCTTCCTTCTGAGAGGCACCACCTTCGGTGACCCCCTTGGTGATTGACGTAGGCCATAGCCATGGCATTGTCCAACTGGATTCCCATCTGAGGTTCTCACAGAAGAAGAGGTATGCAACATTGAAGGGAGGCCTGAATTGTCCTGTGCTCCAGAATGTTGATGGGAAGGCGGGCTCCCTCCAAAGAATAAGTCCCCTGCATTCAAAAGGGCACCCAGGACTGATCTTTAGCCTGATAGGCTGATATGTACAGTGGGAATTTTTCAAGTCGTTGGAGGCAGGGTCTTGCCTGGGTCCAGCGCTGGGTCGGTGGGCTACCACGCTTGGGAGACTGAGGGGTGACATTCAGCTTGCGCAATACTGAAAATGTTAGAAATGGATGGACTCCACGGCAGGCACTGCTGAGATTTTAACTCAGGATCTCCTGTTTACTAGACAGGCACTTTCACCAACTAAGCCACAGCGCCCCACTTGGGGGATAGCTCTTTGTGAGAATTTTTCAAATCTTTGGAGGCAAGGTCTTCCCTCAAGCTAGCACTGGGTTGGAAACCTACCACGCTTGGGAGACTCAAGGCTGCCATTAAGCTTGCGCAATACTGAAAACGTTATAAATGGAAAGACTCCACGGCAGGCACTGCTGAGATTTGAACTCAGGATCTCCTGTTTACTAGACAGGCGCTTTCACCAACTAAGCCACAGCGCCTCACGTGGTGCACATCCTTTGCAACCCAGTCAAGTGCAGAGTGGGTGCAGGGGGCAGTGCAGGGCGTAACAGGAATGCGGGGGCTGGAGCTGGGGGGTATTGGGGGGGGCCGGCTCGCACAGAAGTTAAAGCTGTGGACAGAGGGGAGTACAAAAGTGGGACAGGGTGGGTCTGACTGAGTGCAGAGGGGAGAGCTGTGGATTGGGCCGAGGAGGGGGCATGGAAGGGAGGTAGAATGTCTAGGTCCAGGTTGACAGTGCCTTTTTTTCTATGTGTACAAGACCTTTGTGCCATGAAATGCTTTACGTTAAGCACGTTTACATTGATTACGAACTAAACTACCGACGAGGATGGGATTCGAACCCATGCGTGCAGAGCACAATGGATTAGCAGTCCATCGCCTTAACCACTCGGCCACCTCGTCATGTGTAACCTAGAACCTTGGGCCGTTTCTTGTCTGTGGCTTTTGAGAAGGGCTTAGCCAGATTCCGGCAATCTGGGAGGGCGCACGGAGAGTCTGCCAGGAGTCTGAGTATGTCTGAGCACCACGTCCTCCTGGGGCAATATGCTTCCTTCTGAGAGGCACCACCTTCGGTGACCCCCTTGGTGATTGACGTAGGCCATAGCCATGGCATTGTCCAACTGGATTCCCATCTGAGGTTCTCACAGAAGAAGAGGTATGCAACATTGAAGGGAGGCCTGAATTGTCCTGTGCTCCAGAATGTTGATGGGAAGGCGGGCTCCCTCCAAAGAATAAGTCCCCTGCATTCAAAAGGGCACCCAGGACTGATCTTTAGCCTGATAGGCTGATATGTACAGTGGGAATTTTTCAAGTCGTTGGAGGCAGGGTCTTGCCTGGGTCCAGCGCTGGGTCGGTGGGCTACCACGCTTGGGAGACTGAGGGGTGACATTCAGCTTGCGCAATACTGAAAATGTTAGAAATGGATGGACTCCACGGCAGGCACTGCTGAGATTTGAACTCAGGATCTCCTGTTTACTAGACAGGCGCTTTCACCAACTAAGCCACAGCGCCCCACTTGGGGGATAGCTCTTTGTGAGAATTTTTCAAATCTTTGGAGGCAAGGTCTTCCCTCAAGCTAGCACTGGGTTGGAAACCTACCCAGCTTGGGAGACTCAAGGCTGCCATTAAGCTTGCGCAAAACTGAAAACGTTATAAATGGAAAGACTCCACGGCAGGCACTGCTGAGATTTGAACTCAGGATCTCCTGTTTACTAGACAGGCGCTTTCACCAACTAAACCACAGCGCCTCACTGGTGCACATCCTTTGCAACCCAGTCAAGTGCAGAGTGGGTGCAGGGGGCAGTGCAGGGCGTAACAGGAATGCGGGGGCTGGAGCTGGGGGGTATTGGGGGGGGCGGCTCGCACAGAAGTTAAAGCTGTGGACAGAGGGGAGTACAAAAGTGGGACAGGGTGGGTCTGACTGAGTGCAGAGGGGAGAGCTGTGGATTGGGCCGAGGAGGGGGCATGGAAGGGAGGTAGAATGTCCAAGTCCAGGTTGACAGTGCCTTTTTTTCTATGTGTACAAGACCTTTGTGCCATGAAATGCTTTACGTTAAGCACGTTTACATTGATTACAAACTAAACTACCGACGAGGATGGGATTCGAACCCATGCATGCAGAGCACAATGGATTAGCAGTCCATCGCCTTAACCACTCGGCCACCTCGTCATGTGTAACCTAGACCCTTGGGCCGTTTCTTGTCTGTGGCTTTTGAGAAGGGCTTAGCCAGATTCCGGCAATCTGGGAGGGCGCACGGAGAGTCTGCCAGGAGTCTGAGTATGTCTGAGCACCACGTCCTCCTGGGGCAATATGCTTCCTTCTGAGAGGCACCACCTTCGGTGACCCCCTTGGTGATTGACGTAGGCCATAGCCATGGCATTGTCCAACTGGATTCCCATCTGAGGTTCTCACAGAAGAAGAGGTATGCAACATTGAAGGGAGGCCTGAATTGTCCTGTGCTCCAGGATGTTGATGGGAAGGCGGGCTCCCTCCAAAGAATAAGTCCCCTGCATTCAAAAGGGCACCCAGGACTGATCTTTAGCCTGATAGGCTGATATGTACAGTGGGAATTTTTCAAGTCATTGGAGGCAGGGTCTTGCCTGGGTCCAGCGCTGGGTCGGTGGGCTACCACGCTTGGGAGACTGAGGGGTGACATTCAGCTTGCGCAATACTGAAAATGTTAGAAATGGATGGACTCCACGGCAGGCACTGCTGAGATTTGAACTCAGGATCTCCTGTTTACTAGACAGGCGCTTTCACCAACTAAGCCACAGCGCCCCACTTGGGGGATAGCTCTTTGTGAGAATTTTTCAAATCTTTGGAGGCAAGGTCTTCCCTCAAGCTAGCACTGGGTTGGAAACCTACCACGCTTGGGAGACTCAAGGCTGCCATTAAGCTTGCGCAAAACTGAAAACGTTATAAATGGAAAGACTCCACGGCAGGCACTGCTGAGATTTGAACTCAGGATCTCCTGTTTACTAGACAGGCGCTTTCACCAACTAAGCCACAGCGCCTCACATGGTGCACATCCTTTGCAACCCAGTCAAGTGCAGAGTGGGTGCAGGGGGCAGTGCAGGGCGTAACAGGAATGCGGGGGCTGGAGCTGGGGGGGGGGGGGTATTGGGGGGGGCGGCTCGCACAGAAGTTAAAGCTGTGGACAGAGGGGAGTACAAAAGTGGGACAGGGTGGGTCTGACTGAGTGCAGAGGGGAGAGCTGGGATTGGGCCGAGGAGGGGGCATGGAAGGGAGGTAGAATGTCAAGGTCCAGGTTGACAGTGCCTTTTTTTCTATGTGTACAAGACCTTTGTGCCATGAAATGCTTTACGTTAAGCACGTTTACATTGATTACGAACTAAACTACCGACGAGGATGGGATTCGAACCCACGCGTGCAGAGCACAATGGATTAGCAGTCCATCGCCTTAACCACTCGGCCACCTCGTCATGTGTAACCTAGAACCTTGGGCCGTTTCTTGTCTGTGGCTTTTGAGAAGGGCTTAGCCAGGTTCCGGCAATCTGGGAGGGCGCACGGAGAGTCTGCCAGGAGTCTGAGTATGTCTGAGCACCACGTCCTCCTGGGGCAATATGCTTCCTTCTGAGAGGCACCACCTTCGGTGACCCCCTTGGTGATTGACGTAGGCCATAGCCATGGCATTGTCCAACTGGATTCCCATCTGAGGTTCTCACAGAAGAAGAGGTATGCAACATTGAAGGGAGGCCTGAATTGTCCTGTGCTCCAGAATGTTGATGGGAAGGCGGGCTCCCTCCAAAGAATAAGTCCCCTGCATTCAAAAGGGCACCCAGGACTGATCTTTAGCCTGATAGGCTGATATGTACAGTGGGAATTTTTCAAGTCGTTGGAGGCAGGGTCTTGCCTGGGTCCAGCGCTGGGTCGGTGGGCTACCACGCTTGGGAGACTGAGGGGTGACATTCAGCTTGCGCAATACTGAAAATGTTAGAAATGGATGGACTCCACGGCAGGCACTGCTGAGATTTGAACTCAGGATCTCCTGTTTACTAGACAGGCGCTTTCACCAACTAAGCCACAGCGCCCCACTTGGGGGATAGCTCTTTGTGAGAATTTTTCAAATCTTTGGAGGCAAGGTCTTCCCTCAAGCTAGCACTGGGTTGGAAACCTACCACGCTTGGGAGACTCAAGGCTGCCATTAAGCTTGCGCAAAACTGAAAACGTTATAAATGGAAAGACTCCACGGCAGGCACTGCTGAGATTTGAACTCAGGATCTCCTGTTTACTAGACAGGCGCTTTCACCAACTAAGCCACAGCGCCTCACTGGTGCACATCCTTTGCAACCCAGTCAAGTGCAGAGTGGGTGCAGGGGGCAGTGCAGGGCGTAACAGGAATGCGGGGGCTGGAGCTGGGGGGTATTGGGGGGGGCGGCTCGCACAGAAGTTAAAGCTGTGGACAGAGGGGAGTACAAAAGTGGGACAGGGTGGGTCTGACTGAGTGCAGAGGGGAGAGCTGTGGATTGGGCCGAGGAGGGGGCATGGAAGGGAGGTAGAATGTCTAGGTCCAGGTTGACAGTGCCTTTTTTTCTATGTGTACAAGACCTTTGTGCCATGAAATGCTTTACGTTAAGCACGTTTACATTGATTACAAACTAAACTACCGACGAGGATGGGATTCGAACCCATGCATGCAGAGCACAATGGATTAGCAGTCCATCGCCTTAACCACTCGGCCACCTCGTCATGTGTAACCTAGACCCTTGGGCCGTTTCTTGTCTGTGGCTTTTGAGAAGGGCTTAGCCAGATTCCGGCAATCTGGGAGGGCGCACGGAGAGTCTGCCAGGAGTCTGAGTATGTCTGAGCACCACGTCCTCCTGGGGCAATATGCTTCCTTCTGAGAGGCACCACCTTCGGTGACCCCCTTGGTGATTGACGTAGGCCATAGCCATGGCATTGTCCAACTGGATTCCCATCTGAGGTTCTCACAGAAGAAGAGGTATGCAACATTGAAGGGAGGCCTGAATTGTCCTGTGCTCCAGGATGTTGATGGGAAGGCGGGCTCCCTCCAAAGAATAAGTCCCCTGCATTCAAAAGGGCACCCAGGACTGATCTTTAGCCTGATAGGCTGATATGTACAGTGGGAATTTTTCAAGTCATTGGAGGCAGGGTCTTGCCTGGGTCCAGCGCTGGGTCGGTGGGCTACCACGCTTGGGAGACTGAGGGGTGACATTCAGCTTGCGCAATACTGAAAATGTTAGAAATGGATGGACTCCACGGCAGGCACTGCTGAGATTTGAACTCAGGATCTCCTGTTTACTAGACAGGCGCTTTCACCAACTAAGCCACAGCGCCCCACTTGGGGGATAGCTCTTTGTGAGAATTTTTCAAATCTTTGGAGGCAAGGTCTTCCCTCAAGCTAGCACTGGGTTGGAAACCTACCACGCTTGGGAGACTCAAGGCTGCCATTAAGCTTGCGCAAAACTGAAAACGTTATAAATGGAAAGACTCCATGGCAGGCACTGCTGAGATTTGAACTCAGGATCTCCTGTTTACTAGACAGGCGCTTTCACCAACTAAGCCACAGCGCCTCACGTGGTGCACATCCTTTGCAACCCAGTCAAGTGCAGAGTGGGTGCAGGGGGCAGTGCAGGGCGTAACAGGAATGCGGGGGCTGGAGCTGGGGGGGGGGGGGTATTGGGGGGGGCGGCTCGCACAGAAGTTAAAGCTGTGGACAGAGGGGAGTACAAAAGTGGGACAGGGTGGGTCTGACTGAGTGCAGAGGGGAGAGCTGTGGATTGGGCCGAGGAGGGGGCATGGAAGGGAGGTAGAATGTCTAGGTCCAGGTTGACAGTGCCTTTTTTTCTATGTGTACAAGACCTTTGTGCCATGAAATGCTTTACGTTAAGCACGTTTACATTGATTACAAACTAAACTACCGACGAGGATGGGATTCGAACCCATGCGTGCAGAGCACAATGGATTAGCAGTCCATCGCCTTAACCACTCGGCCACCTCGTCATGTGTAACCTAGAACCTTGGGCCGTTTCTTGTCTGTGGCTTTTGAGAAGGGCTTAGCCAGATTCCGGCAATCTGGGAGGGCGCACGGAGAGTCTGCCAGGAGTCTGAGTATGTCTGAGCACCACGTCCTCCTGGGGCAATATGCTTCCTTCTGAGAGGCACCACCTTCGGTGACCCCCTTGGTGATTGACGTAGGCCATAGCCATGGCATTGTCCAACTGGATTCCCATCTGAGGTTCTCACAGAAGAAGAGGTATGCAACATTGAAGGGAGGCCTGAATTGTCCTGTGCTCCAGGATGTTGATGGGAAGGCGGGCTCCCTCCAAAGAATAAGTCCCCTGCATTCAAAAGGGCACCCAGGACTGATCTTTAGCCTGATAGGCTGATATGTACAGTGGGAATTTTTCAAGTCGTTGGAGGCAGGGTCTTGCCTGGGTCCAGCGCTGGGTCGGTGGGCTACCACGCTTGGGAGACTGAGGGGTGACATTCAGCTTGCGCAATACTGAAAATGTTAGAAATGGATGGACTCCACGGCAGGCACTGCTGAGATTTGAACTCAGGATCTCCTGTTTACTAGACAGGCGCTTTCACCAACTAAGCCACAGCGCCCCACTTGGGGGATAGCTCTTTGTGAGAATTTTTCAAATCTTTGGAGGCAAGGTCTTCCCTCAAGCTAGCACTGGGTTGGAAACCTACCACGCTTGGGAGACTCAAGGCTGCCATTAAGCTTGCGCAAAACTGAAAACGTTATAAATGGAAAGACTCCACGGCAGGCACTGCTGAGATTTGAACTCAGGATCTCCTGTTTACTAGACAGGCGCTTTCACCAACTAAGCCACAGCGCCTCACGTGGTGCACATCCTTTGCAACCCAGTCAAGTGCAGAGTGGGTGCAGGGGGCAGTGCAGGGCGTAACAGGAATGCGGGGGCTGGAGCTGGGGGGGGGGGGTATTGGGGGGGGCGGCTCGCACAGAAGTTAAAGCTGTGGACAGAGGGGAGTACAAAAGTGGGACAGGGTGGGTCTGACTGAGTGCAGAGGGGAGAGCTGTGGATTGGGCCGAGGAGGGGGCATGGAAGGGAGGTAGAATGTCTAGGTCCAGGTTGACAGTGCCTTTTTTTCTATGTGTACAAGACCTTTGTGCCATGAAATGCTTTACGTTAAGCACGTTTACATTGATTACGAACTAAACTACCGACGAGGATGGGATTCGAACCCATGCGTGCAGAGCACAATGGATTAGCAGTCCATCGCCTTAACCACTCGGCCACCTCGTCATGTGTAACCTAGAACCTTGGGCCGTTTCTTGTCTGTGGCTTTTGAGAAGGGCTTAGCCAGATTCCGGCAATCTGGGAGGGCGCACGGAGAGTCTGCCAGGAGTCTGAGTATGTCTGAGCACCACGTCCTCCTGGGGCAATATGCTTCCTTCTGAGAGGCACCACCTTCGGTGACCCCCTTGGTGATTGACGTAGGCCATAGCCATGGCATTGTCCAACTGGATTCCCATCTGAGGTTCTCACAGAAGAAGAGGTATGCAACATTGAAGGGAGGCCTGAATTGTCCTGTGCTCCAGAATGTTGATGGGAAGGCGGGCTCCCTCCAAAGAATAAGTCCCCTGCATTCAAAAGGGCACCCAGGACTGATCTTTAGCCTGATAGGCTGATATGTACAGTGGGAATTTTTCAAGTCGTTGGAGGCAGGGTCTTGCCTGGGTCCAGCGCTGGGTCGGTGGGCTACCACGCTTGGGAGACTGAGGGGTGACATTCAGCTTGCGCAATACTGAAAATGTTAGAAATGGATGGACTCCACGGCAGGCACTGCTGAGATTTGAACTCAGGATCTCCTGTTTACTAGACAGGCGCTTTCACCAACTAAGCCACAGCGCCCCACTTGGGGGATAGCTCTTTGTGAGAATTTTTCAAATCTTTGGAGGCAAGGTCTTCCCTCAAGCTAGCACTGGGTTGGAAACCTACCACGCTTGGGAGACTCAAGGCTGCCATTAAGCTTGCGCAAAACTGAAAACGTTATAAATGGAAAGACTCCACGGCAGGCACTGCTGAGATTTGAACTCAGGATCTCCTGTTTACTAGACAGGCGCTTTCACCAACTAAGCCACAGCGCCTCACTGGTGCACATCCTTTGCAACCCAGTCAAGTGCAGAGTGGGTGCAGGGGGCAGTGCAGGGCGTAACAGGAATGCGGGGGCTGGAGCTGGGGGGGTATTGGGGGGGGCGGCTCGCACAGAAGTTAAAGCTGTGGACAGAGGGGAGTACAAAAGTGGGACAGGGTGGGTCTGACTGAGTGCAGAGGGGAGAGCTGTGGATTGGGCCGAGGAGGGGGCATGGAAGGGAGGTAGAATGTCTAGGTCCAGGTTGACAGTGCCTTTTTTTCTATGTGTACAAGACCTTTGTGCCATGAAATGCTTTACGTTAAGCACGTTTACATTGATTACAAACTAAACTACCGACGAGGATGGGATTCGAACCCATGCATGCAGAGCACAATGGATTAGCAGTCCATCGCCTTAACCACTCGGCCACCTCGTCATGTGTAACCTAGACCCTTGGGCCGTTTCTTGTCTGTGGCTTTTGAGAAGGGCTTAGCCAGATTCCGGCAATCTGGGAGGGCGCACGGAGAGTCTGCCAGGAGTCTGAGTATGTCTGAGCACCACGTCCTCCTGGGGCAATATGCTTCCTTCTGAGAGGCACCACCTTCGGTGACCCCCTTGGTGATTGACGTAGGCCATAGCCATGGCATTGTCCAACTGGATTCCCATCTGAGGTTCTCACAGAAGAAGAGGTATGCAACATTGAAGGGAGGCCTGAATTGTCCTGTGCTCCAGGATGTTGATGGGAAGGCGGGCTCCCTCCAAAGAATAAGTCCCCTGCATTCAAAAGGGCACCCAGGACTGATCTTTAGCCTGATAGGCTGATATGTACAGTGGGAATTTTTCAAGTCATTGGAGGCAGGGTCTTGCCTGGGTCCAGCGCTGGGTCGGTGGGCTACCACGCTTGGGAGACTGAGGGGTGACATTCAGCTTGCGCAATACTGAAAATGTTAGAAATGGATGGACTCCACGGCAGGCACTGCTGAGATTTGAACTCAGGATCTCCTGTTTACTAGACAGGCGCTTTCACCAACTAAGCCACAGCGCCCCACTTGGGGGATAGCTCTTTGTGAGAATTTTTCAAATCTTTGGAGGCAAGGTCTTCCCTCAAGCTAGCACTGGGTTGGAAACCTACCACGCTTGGGAGACTCAAGGCTGCCATTAAGCTTGCGCAAAACTGAAAACGTTATAAATGGAAAGACTCCACGGCAGGCACTGCTGAGATTTGAACTCAGGATCTCCTGTTTACTAGACAGGCGCTTTCACCAACTAAGCCACAGCGCCCCACTTGGGGGATAGCTCTTTGTGAGAATTTTTCAAATCTTTGGAGGCAAGGTCTTCCCTCAAGCTAGCACTGGGTTGGAAACCTACCACGCTTGGGAGACTCAAGGCTGCCATTAAGCTTGCGCAAAACTGAAAACGTTATAAATGGAAAGACTCCACGGCAGGCACTGCTGAGATTTGAACTCAGGATCTCCTGTTTACTAGACAGGCGCTTTCACCAACTAAGCCACAGCGCCTCACGTGGTGCACATCCTTTGCAACCCAGTCAAGTGCAGAGTGGGTGCAGGGGGCAGTGCAGGGCGTAACAGGAATGCGGGGGCTGGAGCTGGGGGGGGGGTATTGGGGGGGGCGGCTCGCACAGAAGTTAAAGCTGTGGACAGAGGGGAGTACAAAAGTGGGACAGGGTGGGTCTGACTGAGTGCAGAGGGGAGAGCTGTGGATTGGGCCGAGGAGGGGGCATGGAAGGGAGGTAGAATGTCTAGGTCCAGGTTGACAGTGCCTTTTTTTCTATGTGTACAAGACCTTTGTGCCATGAAATGCTTTACGTTAAGCACGTTTACATTGATTACGAACTAAACTACCGACGAGGATGGGATTCGAACCCATGCGTGCAGAGCACAATGGATTAGCAGTCCATCGCCTTAACCACTCGGCCACCTCGTCATGTGTAACCTAGAACCTTGGGCCGTTTCTTGTCTGTGGCTTTTGAGAAGGGCTTAGCCAGATTCCGGCAATCTGGGAGGGCGCACGGAGAGTCTGCCAGGAGTCTGAGTATGTCTGAGCACCACGTCCTCCTGGGGCAATATGCTTCCTTCTGAGAGGCACCACCTTCGGTGACCCCCTTGGTGATTGACGTAGGCCATAGCCATGGCATTGTCCAACTGGATTCCCATCTGAGGTTCTCACAGAAGAAGAGGTATGCAACATTGAAGGGAGGCCTGAATTGTCCTGTGCTCCAGAATGTTGATGGGAAGGCGGGCTCCCTCCAAAGAATAAGTCCCCTGCATTCAAAAGGGCACCCAGGACTGATCTTTAGCCTGATAGGCTGATATGTACAGTGGGAATTTTTCAAGTCGTTGGAGGCAGGGTCTTGCCTGGGTCCAGCGCTGGGTCGGTGGGCTACCACGCTTGGGAGACTGAGGGGTGACATTCAGCTTGCGCAATACTGAAAATGTTAGAAATGGATGGACTCCACGGCAGGCACTGCTGAGATTTGAACTCAGGATCTCCTGTTTACTAGACAGGCACTTTCACCAACTAAGCCACAGCGCCCCACTTGGAGGATAGCTCTTTGTGAGAATTTTTCAAATCTTTGGAGGCAAGGTCTTCCCTCAAGCTAGCACTGGGTTGGAAACCTACCACGCTTGGGAGACTCAAGGCTGCCATTAAGCTTGCGCAAAACTGAAAACGTTATAAATGGAAAGACTCCACGGCAGGCACTGCTGAGATTTGAACTCAGGATCTCCTGTTTACTAGACAGGCGCTTTCACCAACTAAGCCACAGCGCCTCACGTGGTGCACATCCTTTGCAACCCAGTCAAGTGCAGAGTGGGTGCAGGGGGCAGTGCAGGGCGTAACAGGAATGCGGGGGCTGGAGCTGGGGGGGGGGGGGGGGTATTGGGGGGGGCGGCTCGCACAGAAGTTAAAGCTGTGGACAGAGGGGAGTACAAAAGTGGGACAGGGTGGGTCTGACTGAGTGCAGAGGGGAGAGCTGTGGATTGGGCCGAGGAGGGGGCATGGAAGGGAGGTAGAATGTCTAGGTCCAGGTTGACAGTGCCTTTTTTTCTATGTGTACAAGACCTTTGTGCCATGAAATGCTTTACATTAAGCACGTTTACATTGATTACAAACTAAACTACCGACGAGGATGGGATTCGAACCCATGCGTGCAGAGCACAATGGATTAGCAGTCCATCGCCTTAACCACTCGGCCACCTCGTCATGTGTAACCTAGAACCTTGGGCCGTTTCTTGTCTGTGGCTTTTGAGAAGGGCTTAGCCAGATTCCGGCAATCTGGGAGGGCGCACGGAGAGTCTGCCAGGAGTCTGAGTATGTCTGAGCACCATGTCCTCCTGGGGCAATATGCTTCCTTCTGAGAGGCACCACCTTCGGTGACCCCCTTGGTGATTGACGTAGGCCATAGCCATGGCATTGTCCAACTGGATTCCCATCTGAGGTTCTCACAGAAGAAGAGGTATGCAACATTGAAGGGAGGCCTGAATTGTCCTGTGCTCCAGAATGTTGATGGGAAGGCGGGCTCCCTCCAAAGAATAAGTCCCCTGCATTCAAAAGGGCACCCAGGACTGATCTTTAGCCTGATAGGCTGATATGTACAGTGGGAATTTTTCAAGTCGTTGGAGGCAGGGTCTTGCCTGGGTCCAGCGCTGGGTCGGTGGGCTACCACGCTTGGGAGACTGAGGGGTGACATTCAGCTTGCGCAATACTGAAAATGTTAGAAATGGATGGACTCCACGGCAGGCACTGCTGAGATTTGAACTCAGGATCTCCTGTTTACTAGACAGGCGCTTTCACCAACTAAGCCACAGCGCCCCACTTGGGGGATAGCTCTTTGTGAGAATTTTTCAAATCTTTGGAGGCAAGGTCTTCCCTCAAGCTAGCACTGGGTTGGAAACCTACCACGCTTGGGAGACTCAAGGCTGCCATTAAGCTTGCGCAAAACTGAAAACGTTATAAATGGAAAGACTCCACGGCAGGCACTGCTGAGATTTGAACTCAGGATCTCCTGTTTACTAGACAGGCGCTTTCACCAACTAAGCCACAGCGCCTCACGTGGTGCACATCCTTTGCAACCCAGTCAAGTGCAGAGTGGGTGCAGGGGGCAGTGCAGGGCGTAACAGGAATGCGGGGGGGGGGTATTGGGGGGGGCGGCTCGCACAGAAGTTAAAGCTGTGGACAGAGGGGAGTACAAAAGTGGGACAGGGTGGGTCTGACTGAGTGCAGAGGGGAGAGCTGTGGATTGGGCCGAGGAGGGGGCATGGAAGGGAGGTAGAATGTCTAGGTCCAGGTTGACAGTGCCTTTTTTTCTATGTGTACAAGACCTTTGTGCCATGAAATGCTTTACGTTAAGCACGTTTACATTGATTACGAACTAAACTACCGACAAGGATGGGATTCGAACCCATGCGTGCAGAGCACAATGGATTAGCAGTCCATCGCCTTAACCACTCGGCCACCTCGTCATGTGTAACCTAGAACCTTGGGCCGTTTCTTGTCTGTGGCTTTTGAGAAGGGCTTAGCCAGATTCCGGCAATCTGGGAGGGCGCACGGAGAGTCTGCCAGGAGTCTGAGTATGTCTGAGCACCACGTCCTCCTGGGGCAATATGCTTCCTTCTGAGAGGCACCACCTTCGGTGACCCCCTTGGTGATTGACGTAGGCCATAGCCATGGCATTGTCCAACTGGATTCCCATCTGAGGTTCTCACAGAAGAAGAGGTATGCAACATTGAAGGGAGGCCTGAATTGTCCTGTGCTCCAGAATGTTGATGGGAAGGCGGGCTCCCTCCAAAGAATAAGTCCCCTGCATTCAAAAGGGCACCCAGGACTGATCTTTAGCCTGATAGGCTGATATGTACAGTGGGAATTTTTCAAGTCGTTGGAGGCAGGGTCTTGCCTGGGTCCAGCGCTGGGTCGGTGGGCTACCACGCTTGGGAGACTGAGGGGTGACATTCAGCTTGCGCAATACTGAAAATGTTAGAAATGGATGGACTCCACGGCAGGCACTGCTGAGATTTGAACTCAGGATCTCCTGTTTACTAGACAGGCACTTTCACCAACTAAGCCACAGCGCCCCACTTGGAGGATAGCTCTTTGTGAGAATTTTTCAAATCTTTGGAGGCAAGGTCTTCCCTCAAGCTAGCACTGGGTTGGAAACCTACCACGCTTGGGAGACTCAAGGCTGCCATTAAGCTTGCGCAAAACTGAAAACGTTATAAATGGAAAGACTCCACGGCAGGCACTGCTGAGATTTGAACTCAGGATCTCCTGTTTACTAGACAGGCGCTTTCACCAACTAAGCCACAGCGCCTCACGTGGTGCACATCCTTTGCAACCCAGTCAAGTGCAGAGTGGGTGCAGGGGGCAGTGCAGGGCGTAACAGGAATGCGGGGGCTGGAGCTGGGGGGGGGGGGGGTATTGGGGGGGGCGGCTCGCACAGAAGTTAAAGCTGTGGACAGAGGGGAGTACAAAAGTGGGACAGGGTGGGTCTGACTGAGTGCAGAGGGGAGAGCTGTGGATTGGGCCGAGGAGGGGGCATGGAAGGGAGGTAGAATGTCTAGGTCCAGGTTGACAGTGCCTTTTTTTCTATGTGTACAAGACCTTTGTGCCATGAAATGCTTTACGTTAAGCACGTTTACATTGATTACAAACTAAACTACCGACGAGGATGGGATTCGAACCCATGCGTGCAGAGCACAATGGATTAGCAGTCCATCGCCTTAACCACTCGGCCACCTCGTCATGTGTAACCTAGAACCTTGGGCCGTTTCTTGTCTGTGGCTTTTGAGAAGGGCTTAGCCAGATTCCGGCAATCTGGGAGGGCGCACGGAGAGTCTGCCAGGAGTCTGAGTATGTCTGAGCACCATGTCCTCCTGGGGCAATATGCTTCCTTCTGAGAGGCACCACCTTCGGTGACCCCCTTGGTGATTGACGTAGGCCATAGCCATGGCATTGTCCAACTGGATTCCCATCTGAGGTTCTCACAGAAGAAGAGGTATGCAACATTGAAGGGAGGCCTGAATTGTCCTGTGCTCCAGAATGTTGATGGGAAGGCGGGCTCCCTCCAAAGAATAAGTCCCCTGCATTCAAAAGGGCACCCAGGACTGATCTTTAGCCTGATAGGCTGATATGTACAGTGGGAATTTTTCAAGTCGTTGGAGGCAGGGTCTTGCCTGGGTCCAGCGCTGGGTCGGTGGGCTACCACGCTTGGGAGACTGAGGGGTGACATTCAGCTTGCGCAATACTGAAAATGTTAGAAATGGATGGACTCCACGGCAGGCACTGCTGAGATTTGAACTCAGGATCTCCTGTTTACTAGACAGGCGCTTTCACCAACTAAGCCACAGCGCCCCACTTGGGGGATAGCTCTTTGTGAGAATTTTTCAAATCTTTGGAGGCAAGGTCTTCCCTCAAGCTAGCACTGGGTTGGAAACCTACCACGCTTGGGAGACTCAAGGCTGCCATTAAGCTTGCGCAAAACTGAAAACGTTATAAATGGAAAGACTCCACGGCAGGCACTGCTGAGATTTGAACTCAGGATCTCCTGTTTACTAGACAGGCGCTTTCACCAACTAAGCCACAGCGCCTCACGTGGTGCACATCCTTTGCAACCCAGTCAAGTGCAGAGTGGGTGCAGGGGGCAGTGCAGGGCGTAACAGGAATGCGGGGGGGGGGTATTGGGGGGGGCGGCTCGCACAGAAGTTAAAGCTGTGGACAGAGGGGAGTACAAAAGTGGGACAGGGTGGGTCTGACTGAGTGCAGAGGGGAGAGCTGTGGATTGGGCCGAGGAGGGGGCATGGAAGGGAGGTAGAATGTCTAGGTCCAGGTTGACAGTGCCTTTTTTTCTATGTGTACAAGACCTTTGTGCCATGAAATGCTTTACGTTAAGCACGTTTACATTGTTTACGAACTAAACTACCGACAAGGATGGGATTCGAACCCATGCGTGCAGAGCACAATGGATTAGCAGTCCATCGCCTTAACCACTCGGCCACCTCGTCATGTGTAACCTAGAACCTTGGGCCGTTTCTTGTCTGTGGCTTTTGAGAAGGGCTTAGCCAGATTCCGGCAATCTGGGAGGGCGCACGGAGAGTCTGCCAGGAGTCTGAGTATGTCTGAGCACCACGTCCTCCTGGGGCAATATGCTTCCTTCTGAGAGGCACCACCTTCGGTGACCCCCTTGGTGATTGACGTAGGCCATAGCCATGGCATTGTCCAACTGGATTCCCATCTGAGGTTCTCACAGAAGAAGAGGTATGCAACATTGAAGGGAGGCCTGAATTGTCCTGTGCTCCAGAATGTTGATGGGAAGGCGGGCTCCCTCCAAAGAATAAGTCCCCTGCATTCAAAAGGGCACCCAGGACTGATCTTTAGCCTGATAGGCTGATATGTACAGTGGGAATTTTTCAAGTCGTTGGAGGCAGGGTCTTGCCTGGGTCCAGCGCTGGGTCGGTGGGCTACCACGCTTGGGAGACTGAGGGGTGACATTCAGCTTGCGCAATACTGAAAATGTTAGAAATGGATGGACTCCACGGCAGGCACTGCTGAGATTTGAACTCAGGATCTCCTGTTTACTAGACAGGCGCTTTCACCAACTAAGCCACAGCGCCCCACTTGGGGGATAGCTCTTTGTGAGAATTTTTCAAATCTTTGGAGGCAAGGTCTTCCCTCAAGCTAGCACTGGGTTGGAAACCTACCACGCTTGGGAGACTCAAGGCTGCCATTAAGCTTGCGCAAAACTGAAAACGTTATAAATGGAAAGACTCCACGGCAGGCACTGCTGAGATTTGAACTCAGGATCTCCTGTTTACTAGACAGGCGCTTTCACCAACTAAGCCACAGCGCCTCACGTGGTGCACATCCTTTGCAACCCAGTCAAGTGCAGAGTGGGTGCAGGGGGCAGTGCAGGGCGTAACAGGAATGCGGGGGGGGGGGTATTGGGGGGGGCGGCTCGCACAGAAGTTAAAGCTGTGGACAGAGGGGAGTACAAAAGTGGGACAGGGTGGGTCTGACTGAGTGCAGAGGGGAGAGCTGTGGATTGGGCCGAGGAGGGGGCATGGAAGGGAGGTAGAATGTCTAGGTCCAGGTTGACAGTGCCTTTTTTTCTATGTGTACAAGACCTTTGTGCCATGAAATGCTTTACGTTAAGCACGTTTACATTGATTACGAACTAAACTACCGACAAGGATGGGATTCGAACCCATGCGTGCAGAGCACAATGGATTAGCAGTCCATCGCCTTAACCACTCGGCCACCTCGTCATGTGTAACCTAGAACCTTGGGCCGTTTCTTGTCTGTGGCTTTTGAGAAGGGCTTAGCCAGATTCCGGCAATCTGGGAGGGCGCACGGAGAGTCTGCCAGGAGTCTGAGTATGTCTGAGCACCACGTCCTCCTGGGGCAATATGCTTCCTTCTGAGAGGCACCACCTTCGGTGACCCCCTTGGTGATTGACGTAGGCCATAGCCATGGCATTGTCCAACTGGATTCCCATCTGAGGTTCTCACAGAAGAAGAGGTATGCAACATTGAAGGGAGGCCTGAATTGTCCTGTGCTCCAGAATGTTGATGGGAAGGCGGGCTCCCTCCAAAGAATAAGTCCCCTGCATTCAAAAGGGCACCCAGGACTGATCTTTAGCCTGATAGGCTGATATGTACAGTGGGAATTTTTCAAGTCGTTGGAGGCAGGGTCTTGCCTGGGTCCAGCGCTGGGTCGGTGGGCTACCACGCTTGGGAGACTGAGGGGTGACATTCAGCTTGCGCAATACTGAAAATGTTAGAAATGGATGGACTCCACGGCAGGCACTGCTGAGATTTGAACTCAGGATCTCCTGTTTACTAGACAGGCGCTTTCACCAACTAAGCCACAGCGCCCCACTTGGGGATAGCTCTTTGTGAGAATTTTTCAAATCTTTGGAGGCAAGGTCTTCCCTCAAGCTAGCACTGGGTTGGAAACCTACCACGCTTGGGAGACTCAAGGCTGCCATTAAGCTTGCGCAAAACTGAAAACGTTATAAATGGAAAGACTCCACGGCAGGCACTGCTGAGATTTGAACTCAGGATCTCCTGTTTACTAGACAGGCGCTTTCACCAACTAAGCCACAGCGCCTCACGTGGTGCACATCCTTTGCAACCCAGTCAAGTGCAGAGTGGGTGCAGGGGGCAGTGCAGTGCGTAACAGGAATGCGGGGGCTGGAGCTGGGGGGGGGGGGGGTGGCTCGCACAGAAGTTAAAGCTGTGGACAGAGGGGAGTACAAAAGTGGGACAGGGTGGGTCTGACTGAGTGCATAGGGGAGAGCTGTGGATTGGGCCGAGGAGGGGGCATGGAAGGGAGGTAGAATGTCTAGGTCCAGGTTGACAGTGCCTTTTTTTCTATGTGTACAAGACCTTTGTGCCATGAAATGCTTTACGTTAAGCACGTTTACATTGATTACGAACTAAACTACCGACGAGGATGGGATTCGAACCCATGCGTGCAGAGCACAATGGATTAGCAGTCCATCACCTTAACCACTCGGCCACCTCGTCATGTGTAACCTAGAACCTTGGGCCGTTTCTTGTCTGTGGCTTTTGAGAAGGGCTTAGCCAGATTCCGGCAATCTGGGAGGGCGCACGGAGAGTCTGCCAGGAGTCTGAGTATGTCTGAGCACCACGTCCTCCTGGGGCAATATGCTTCCTTCTGAGAGGCACCACCTTCGGTAACCCCCTTGGTGATTGACGTAGGCCATAGCCATGGCATTGTCCAACTGGATTCCCATCTGAGGTTCTCACAGAAGAAGAGGTATGCAACATTGAAGGGAGGCCTGAATTGTCCTGTGCTCCAGAATGTTGATGGGAAGGCGGGCTCCCTCCAAAGAATAAGTCCCCTGCATTCAAAAGGGCACCCAGGACTGATATTTAGCCTGATAGGCTGATATGTACAGTGGGAATTTTTCAAGTCGTTGGAGGCAGGGTCTTGCCTGGGTCCAGCGCTGGGTCGGTGGGCTACCACGCTTGGGAGACTGAGGGGTGACATTCAGCTTGCGCAATACTGAAAATGTTAGAAATGGATGGACTCCACGGCAGGCACTGCTGAGATTTGAACTCAGGATCTCCTGTTTACTAGACAGGCGCTTTCACCAACTAAGCCACAGCACCCCACTTGGGGGATAGCTCTTTGTGAGAATTTTTCAAATCTTTGGAGGCAAGGTCTTCCCTCAAGCTAGCACTGGGTTGGAAACCTACCACGCTTGGGAGACTCAAGGCTGCCATTAAGCTTGCGCAAAACTGAAAACGTTATAAATGGAAAGACTCCACGGCAGGCACTGCTGAGATTTGAACTCAGGATCTCCTGTTTACTAGACAGGCGCTTTCACCAACTAAGCCACAGCGCCTCACGTGGTGCACATCCTTTGCAACCCAGTCAAGTGCAGAGTGGGTGCAGGGGGCAGTGCAGGGCGTAACAGGAATGTGGGGGCTGGAGCTGGGGGGGGGGGGGGGTATTGGGGGGGGCGGCTCGCACAGAAGTTAAAGCTGTGGACAGAGGGGAGTACAAAAGTGGGACAGGGTGGGTCTGACTGAGTGCAGAGGGGAGAGCTGTGGATTGGGCCGAGGAGGGGGCATGGAAGGGAGGTAGAATGTCTAGGTCCAGGTTGACAGTGCCTTTTTTTCTATGTGTACAAGACCTTTGTGCCATGAAATGCTTTACGTTAAGCACGTTTACATTGATTACGAACTAAACTACCGACGAGGATGGGATTCGAACCCATTCGTGCAGAGCACAATGGATTAGCAGTCCATCGCCTTAACCACTCGGCCACCTCGTCATGTGTAACCTAGAACTTTGGGCCGTTTCTTGTCTGTGGCTTTTGAGAAGGGCTTAGCCAGATTCCGGCAATCTGGGAGGGCGCACGGAGAGTCTGCCAGGAGTCTGAGTATGTCTGAGCACCACGTCCTCCTGGGGCAATATGCTTCCTTCTGAGAGGCACCACCTTCGGTGACCCCCTTGGTGATTGACGTAGGCCATAGCCATGGCATTGTCCAACTGGATTCCCATCTGAGGTTCTCACAGAAGAAGAGGTATGCAACATTGAAGGGAGGCCTGAATTGTCCTGTGCTCCAGAATGTTGATGGGAAGGCGGGCTCCCTCCAAAGAATAAGTCCCCTGCATTCAAAAGGGCACCCAGGACTGATCTTTAGCCTGATAGGCTGATATGTACAGTGGGAATTTTTCAAGTCGTTGGAGGCAGGGTCTTGCCTGGGTCCAGCGCTGGGTCGGTGGGCTACCACGCTTGGGAGACTGAGGGGTGACATTCAGCTTGCGCAATACTGAAAATGTTAGAAATGGATGGACTCCACGGCAGGCACTGCTGAGATTTGAACTCAGGATCTCCTGTTTACTAGACAGGCGCTTTCACCAACTAAGCCACAGCGCCCCACTTGGGGGATAGCTCTTTGTGAGAATTTTTCAAATCGTTGGAGGCAAGGTCTTCCCTCAAGCTAGCACTGGGTTGGAAACCTACCACGCTTGGGAGACTCAAGGCTGCCATTAAGCTTGCGCAAAACTGAAAACGTTATAAATGGAAAGACTCCACGGCAGGCACTGCTGAGATTTGAACTCAGGATCTCCTGTTTACTAGACAGGCGCTTTCACCAACTAAGCCACAGCGCCTCACGTGGTGCACATTCTTTGCAACCCAGTCAAGTGCAGAGTGGGTGCAGGGGGCAGTGCAGGGCGTAACAGGAATGCGGGGGCTGGAGCTGGGGGGGGGGGGTATTGGGGGGGGCGGCTCGCACAGAAGTTAAAGCTGTGGACAGAGGGGAGTACAAAAGTGGGACAGGGTGGGTCTGACTGAGTGCAGAGGGGAGAGCTGTGGATTGGGCCGAGGAGGGGGCATGGAATTGAGGTAGAATGTCTAGGTCCAGGTTGACTGTGCCTTTTTTTCTATGTGTACAAGACCTTTGTGCCCTGAAATGCTTTACGTTAAGCACGTTTACATTGATTACGAACTAAACTACCGACGAGGATGGGATTCGAACCCATGCGTGCAGAGCACAATGGATTAGCAGTCCATCGCCTTAACCACTCGGCCACCTCGTCATGTGTAACCTAGAACCTTGGGCCGTTTCTTGTCTGTGGCTTTTGAGAAGGGCTTAGCCAGATTCCGGCAATCTGGGAGGGCGCACGGAGAGTCTGCCAGGAGTCTGAGTATGTCTGAGCACCACGTCCTCCTGGGGCAATATGCTTCCTTCTGAGAGGCACCACCTTCGGTGACCCCCTTGGTGATTGACGTAGGCCATAGCCATGGCATTGTCCAACTGGATTCCCATCTGAGGTTCTCACAGAAGAAGAGGTATGCAACATTGAAGGGAGGCCTGAATTGTCCTGTGCTCCAGAATGTTGATGGGAAGGCGGGCTCCCTCCAAAGAATAAGTCCCCTGCATTCAAAAGGGCACCCAGGACTGATCTTTAGCCTGATAGGCTGATATGTACAGTGGGAATTTTTCAAGTCGTTGGAGGCAGGGTCTTGCCTGGGTCCAGCGCTGGGTCGGTGGGCTACCACGCTTGGGAGACTGAGGGGTGACATTCAGCTTGCGCAATACTGAAAATGTTAGAAATGGATGGACTCCACGGCAGGCACTGCTGAGATTTGAACTCAGGATCTCAGGACTGTTTACTAGACAGGCGCTTTCACCAACTAAGCCACAGCGCCCCACTTGGGGGATAGCTCTTTGTGAGAATTTTTCAAATCTTTGGAGGCAAGGTCTTCCCTCAAGCTAGCACTGGGTTGGAAACCTACCACGCTTGGGAGACTCAAGGCTGCCATTAAGCTTGCGCAAAACTGAAAACGTTATAAATGGAAAGACTCCACGGCAGGCACTGCTGAGATTTGAACTCAGGATCTCCTGTTTACTAGACAGGCGCTTTCACCAACTAAGCCACAGCGCCTCACGTGGTGCACATCCTTTGCAACCCAGTCAAGTGCAGAGTGGGTGCAGGGGGCAGTGCAGGGCGTAACAGGAATGCGGGGGCTGGAGCTGGGGGGGGGTATTGGGGGGGGCGGCTCGCACAGAAGTTAAAGCTGTGGACAGAGGGGAGTACAAAAGTGGGACAGGGTGGGTCTGACTGAGTGCAGAGGGGAGAGCTGTGGATTGGGCCGAGGAGGGGGCATGGAAGGGAGGTAGAATGTCTAGGTCCAGGTTGACAGTGCCTTTTTTTCTATGTGTACAAGACCTTTGTGCCATGAAATGCTTTACGTTAAGCACGTTTACATTGATTACGAACTAAACTACCGACGAGGATGGGATTCGAACCCATGCGTGCAGAGCACAATGGATTAGCAGTCCATCGCCTTAACCACTCGGCCACCTCGTCATGTGTAACCTAGAACCTTGGGCCGTTTCTTGTCTGTGGCTTTTGAGAAGGGCTTAGCCAGATTCCGGCAATCTGGGAGGGCGCACGGAGAGTCTGCCAGGAGTCTGAGTATGTCTGAGCACCACGTCCTCCTGGGGCAATATGCTTCCTTCTGAGAGGCACCACCTTCGGTGACCACCTTGGTGATTGACGTAGGCCATAGCCATGGCATTGTCCAACTGGATTCCCATCTGAGGTTCTCACAGAAGAAGAGGTATGCAACATTGAAGGGAGGCCTGAATTGTCCTGTGCTCCAGAATGTTGATGGGAAGGCGGGCTCCCTCCAAAGAATAAGTCCCCTGCATTCAAAAGGGCACCCAGGACTGATCTTTAGCCTGATAGGCTGATATGTACAGTGGTAATTTTTCAAGTCGTTGGAGGCAGGGTCTTGCCTGGGTCCAGCGCTGGGTCGGTGGGCTACCACGCTTGGGAGACTGAGGGGTGACATTCAGCTTGCGCAATACTGAAAATGTTAGAAATGGATGGACTCCACGGCAGGCACTGCTGAGATTTGAACTCAGGATCTCCTGTTTACTAGACAGGCGCTTTCACCAACTAAGCCACAGCGCCCCACTTGGGGGATAGCTCTTTGTGAGAATTTTTCAAATCTTTGGAGGCAAGGTCTTCCCTCAAGCTAGCACTGGGTTGGAAACCTACCACGCTTGGGAGACTCAAGGCTGCCATTAAGCTTGCGCAAAACTGAAAACGTTATAAATGGAAAGACTCCACGGCAGGCACTGCTGAGATTTGAACTCAGGATCTCCTGTTTACTAGACAGGCGCTTTCACCAACTAAGCCACAGCGCCTCACGTGGTGCACATCCTTTGCAACCCAGTCAAGTGCAGAGTGGGTGCAGGGGGCAGTGCAGGGCGTAACAGGAATGCGGGGGCTGAAGCTGGGGGGGGGGGGTATTGGGGGGGGGCGGCTCGCACAGAAGTTAAAGCTGTGGACAGAGGGGAGTACAAAAGTGGGACAGGGTGGGTCTGACTGAGTGCAGAGGGGAGAGCTGTGGATTGGGCCGAGGAGGGGGCATGGAAGGGAGGTAGAATGTCTAGGTCCAGGTTGACAGTGCCTTTTTTTCTATGTGTACAAGACCTTTGTGCCATGAAATGCTTTACGTTAAGCACGTTTACATTGATTACGAACTAGACTACCGACGAGGATGGGATTCGAACCCATGCGTGCAGAGCACAATGGATTAGCAGTCCATCGCCTTAACCACTCGGCCACCTCGTCATGTGTAACCTAGAACCTTGGGCCGTTTCTTGTCTGTGGCTTTTGAGAAGGGCTTAGCCAGATTCCGGCAATCTGGGAGGGCGCACGGAGAGTCTGCCAGGAGTCTGAGTATGTCTGAGCACCACGTCCTCCTGGGGCAATATGCTTCCTTCTGAGAGGCACCACCTTCGGTGACCCCCTTGGTGATTGACGTAGGCCATAGCCATGGCATTGTCCAACTGGATTCCCATCTGAGGTTCTCACAGAAGAAGAGGTATGCAACATTGAAGGGAGGCCTGAATTGTCCTGTGCTCCAGAATGTTGATGGGAAGGCGGGCTCCCTCCAAAGAATAAGTCCCCTGCATTCAAAAGGGCACCCAGGACTGATCTTTAGCCTGATAGGCTGATATGTACAGTGGGAATTTTTCAAGTCGTTGGAGGCAGGGTCTTGCCTGGGTCCAGCGCTGGGTCGGTGGGCTACCACGCTTGGGAGACTGAGGGGTGACATTCAGCTTGCGCAATACTGAAAATGTTAGAAATGGATGGACTCCACGGCAGGCACTGCTGAGATTTGAACTCAGGATCTCCTGTTTACTAGACAGGCGCTTTCACCAACTAAGCCACAGCGCCCCACTTGGGGGATAGCTCTTTGTGAGAATTTTTCAAATCTTTGGAGGCAAGGTCTTCCCTCAAGCTAGCACTGGGTTGGAAACCTACCACGCTTGGGAGACTCAAGGCTGCCATTAAGCTTGCGCAAAACTGAAAACGTTATAAATGGAAAGACTCCACGGCAGGCACTGCTGAGATTTGAACTCAGGATCTCCTGTTTACTAGACAGGCGCTTTCACCAACTAAGCCACAGCGCCTCACGTGGTGCACATCCTTTGCAACCCAGTCAAGTGCAGAGTGGGTGCAGGGGGCAGTGCAGGGCGTAACAGGAATGCGGGGGCTGGAGCTGGGGGGGGGGGGGTATTGGGGGGGGCGGCTCGCACAGAAGTTAAAGCTGTGGACAGAGGGGAGTACAAAAGTGGGACAGGGTGGGTCTGACTGAGTGCAGAGGGGAGAGCTGTGGATTGGGCCGAGGAGGGGGCATGGAAGGGAGGTAGAATGTCTAGGTCCAGGTTGACAGTGCCTTTTTTTCTATGTGTACAAGACCTTTGTGCCATGAAATGCTTTACGTTAAGCACGTTTACATTGATTACGAACTAGACTACCGACGAGGATGGGATTCGAACCCATGCGTGCAGAGCACAATGGATTAGCAGTCCATCGCCTTAACCACTCGGCCACCTCGTCATGTGTAACCTAGAACCTTGGGCCGTTTCTTGTCTGTGGCTTTTGAGAAGGGCTTAGCCAGATTCCGGCAATCTGGGAGGGCGCACGGAGAGTCTGCCAGGAGTCTGAGTATGTCTGAGCACCACGTCCTCCTGGGGCAATATGCTTCCTTCTGAGAGGCACCACCTTCGGTGACCCCCTTGGTGATTGACGTAGGCCATAGCCATGGCATTGTCCAACTGGATTCCCATCTGAGGTTCTCACAGAAGAAGAGGTATGCAACATTGAAGGGAGGCCTGAATTGTCCTGTGCTCCAGAATGTTGATGGGAAGGCGGGCTCCCTCCAAAGAATAAGTCCCCTGCATTCAAAAGGGCACCCAGGACTGATCTTTAGCCTGATAGGCTGATATGTACAGTGGGAATTTTTCAAGTCGTTGGAGGCAGGGTCTTGCCTGGGTCCAGCGCTGGGTCGGTGGGCTACCACGCTTGGGAGACTGAGGGGTGACATTCAGCTTGCGCAATACTGAAAATGTTAGAAATGGATGGACTCCACGGCAGGCACTGCTGAGATTTGAACTCAGGATCTCCTGTTTACTAGACAGGCGCTTTCACCAACTAAGCCACAGCGCCCCACTTGGGGGATAGCTCTTTGTGAGAATTTTTCAAATCTTTGGAGGCAAGGTCTTCCCTCAAGCTAGCACTGGGTTGGAAACCTACCACGCTTGGGAGACTCAAGGCTGCCATTAAGCTTGCGCAAAACTGAAAACGTTATAAATGGAAAGACTCCACGGCAGGCACTGCTGAGATTTGAACTCAGGATCTCCTGTTTACTAGACAGGCGCTTTCACCAACTAAGCCACAGCGCCTCACGTGGTGCACATCCTTTGCAACCCAGTCAAGTGCAGAGTGGGTGCAGGGGGCAGTGCAGGGCGTAACAGGAATGCGGGGGCTGCAGCTGGGGGGGGGGGTATTGGGGGGGGGCGGCTCGCACAGAAGTTAAAGCTGTGGACAGAGGGGAGTACAAAAGTGGGACAGGGTGGGTCTGACTGAGTGCAGAGGGGAGAGCTGTGGATTGGGCCGAGGAGGGGGCATGGAAGGGAGGTAGAATGTCTAGGTCCAGGTTGACAGTGCCTTTTTTTCTATGTGTACAAGACCTTTGTGCCATGAAATGCTTTACGTTAAGCACGTTTACATTGATTACGAACTAAACTACCGACGAGGATGGGATTCGAACCCATGCGTGCAGAGCACAATGGATTAGCAGTCCATCGCCTTAACCACTCGGCCACCTCGTCATGTGTAACCTAGAACCTTGGGCCGTTTCTTGTCTGTGGCTTTTGAGAAGGGCTTAGCCAGATTCCGGCAATCTGGGAGGGCGCACGGAGAGTCTGCCAGGAGTCTGAGTATGTCTGAGCACCACGTCCTCCTGGGGCAATATGCTTCCTTCTGAGAGGCACCACCTTCGGTAACCCCCTTGGTGATTGACGTAGGCCATAGCCATGGCATTGTCCAACTGGATTCCCATCTGAGGTTCTCACAGAAGAAGAGGTATGCAACATTGAAGGGAGGCCTGAATTGTCCTGTGCTCCAGAATGTTGATGGGAAGGCGGGCTCCCTCCAAAGAATAAGTCCCCTGCATTCAAAAGGGCACCCAGGACTGATCTTTAGCCTGATAGGCTGATATGTACAGTGGGAATTTTTCAAGTCGTTGGAGGCAGGGTCTTGCCTGGGTCCAGCGCTGGGTCGGTGGGCTACCACGCTTGGGAGACTGAGGGGTGACATTCAGCTTGCGCAATACTGAAAATGTTAGAAATGGATGGACTCCACGGCAGGCACTGCTGAGATTTGAACTCAGGATCTCCTGTTTACTAGACAGGCGCTTTCACCAACTAAGCCACAGCGCCCCACTTGGGGGATAGCTCTTTGTGAGAATTTTTCAAATCTTTGGAGGCAAGGTCTTCCCTCAAGCTAGCACTGGGTTGGAAACCTACCACGCTTGGGAGACTCAAGGCTGCCATTAAGCTTGCGCAAAACTGAAAACGTTATAAATGGAAAGACTCCACGGCAGGCACTGCTGAGATTTGAACTCAGGATCTCCTGTTTACTAGACAGGCGCTTTCACCAACTAAGCCACAGCGCCTCACGTGGTGCACATCCTTTGCAACCCAGTCAAGTGCAGAGTGGGTGCAGGGGGCAGTGCAGGGCGTAACAGGAATGTGGGGGCTGGAGCTGGGGGGGGGGGGGGGTATTGGGGGGGGCGGCTCGCACAGAAGTTAAAGCTGTGGACAGAGGGGAGTACAAAAGTGGGACAGGGTGGGTCTGACTGAGTGCAGAGGGGAGAGCTGTGGATTGGGCCGAGGAGGGGGCATGGAAGGGAGGTAGAATGTCTAGGTCCAGGTTGACAGTGCCTTTTTTTCTATGTGTACAAGACCTTTGTGCCATGAAATGCTTTACGTTAAGCACGTTTACATTGATTACGAACTAAACTACCGACGAGGATGGGATTCGAACCCATGCGTGCAGAGCACAATGGATTAGCAGTCCATCGCCTTAACCACTCGGCCACCTCGTCATGTGTAACCTAGAACCTTGGGCCGTTTCTTGTCTGTGGCTTTTGAGAAGGGCTTAGCCAGATTCCGGCAATCTGGGAGGGCGCACGGAGAGTCTGCCAGGAGTCTGAGTATGTCTGAGCACCACGTCCTCCTGGGGCAATATGCTTCCTTCTGAGAGGCACCACCTTCGGTGACCCCCTTGGTGATTGACGTAGGCCATAGCCATGGCATTGTCCAACTGGATTCCCATCTGAGGTTCTCACAGAAGAAGAGGTATGCAACATTGAAGGGAGGCCTGAATTGTCCTGTGCTCCAGAATGTTGATGGGAAGGTGGGCTCCCTCCAAAGAATAAGTCCCCTGCATTCAAAAGGGCACCCAGGACTGATCTTTAGCCTGATAGGCTGATATGTACAGTGGGAATTTTTCAAGTCGTTGGAGGCAGGGTCTTGCCTGGGTCCAGCGCTGGGTCGGTGGGCTACCACGCTTGGGAGACTGAGGGGTGACATTCAGCTTGCGCAATACTGAAAATGTTAGAAATGGATGGACTCCACGGCAGGCACTGCTGAGATTTGAACTCAGGATCTCCTGTTTACTAGACAGGCGCTTTCACCAACTAAGCCACAGCGCCCCACTTGGGGGATAGCTCTTTGTGAGAATTTTTCAAATCTTTGGAGGCAAGGTCTTCCCTCAAGCTAGCACTGGGTTGGAAACCTACCACGCTTGGGAGACTCAAGGCTGCCATTAAGCTTGCGCAAAACTGAAAACGTTATAAATGGAAAGACTCCACGGCAGGCACTGCTGAGATTTGAACTCAGGATCTCCTGTTTACTAGACAGGCGCTTTCACCAACTAAGCCACAGCGCCTCACGTGGTGCACATCCTTTGCAACCCAGTCAAGTGCAGAGTGGGTGCAGGGGGCAGTGCAGGGCGTAACAGGAATGCGGGGGCTGGAGCTGGGGGGGGGGGGGGGTATTGGGGGGGGCGGCTCGCACAGAAGTTAAAGCTGTGGACAGAGGGGAGTACAAAAGTGGGACAGGGTGGGTCTGACTGAGTGCAGAGGGGAGAGCTGTGGATTGGGCCGAGGAGGGGGCATGGAAGGGAGGTAGAATGTCTAGGTCCAGGTTGACAGTGCCTTTTTTTCTATGTGTACAAGACCTTTGTGCCATGAAATGCTTTACGTTAAGCACGTTTACATTGATTACGAACTAAACTACCGACGAGGATGGGATTCGAACCCATGCGTGCAGAGCACAATGGATTAGCAGTCCATCGCCTTAACCACTCGGCCACCTCGTCATGTGTAACCTAGAACCTTGGGCCGTTTCTTGTCTGTGGCTTTTGAGAAGGGCTTAGCCAGATTCCGGCAATCTGGGAGGGCGCACGGAGAGTCTGCCAGGAGTCTGAGTATGTCTGAGCACCACGTCCTCCTGGGGCAATATGCTTCCTTCTGAGAGGCACCACCTTCGGTGACCCCCTTGGTGATTGACGTAGGCCATAGCCATGGCATTGTCCAACTGGATTCCCATCTGAGGTTCTCACAGAAGAAGAGGTATGCAACATTGAAGGGAGGCCTGAATTGTCCTGTGCTCCAGAATGTTGATGGGAAGGTGGGCTCCCTCCAAAGAATAAGTCCCCTGCATTCAAAAGGGCACCCAGGACTGATCTTTAGCCTGATAGGCTGATATGTACAGTGGGAATTTTTCAAGTCGTTGGAGGCAGGGTCTTGCCTGGGTCCAGCGCTGGGTCGGTGGGCTACCACGCTTGGGAGACTGAGGGGTGACATTCAGCTTGCGCAATACTGAAAATGTTAGAAATGGATGGACTCCACGGCAGGCACTGCTGAGATTTGAACTCAGGATCTCCTGTTTACTAGACAGGCGCTTTCACCAACTAAGCCACAGCGCCCCACTTGGGGGATAGCTCTTTGTGAGAATTTTTCAAATCTTTGGAGGCAAGGTCTTCCCTCAAGCTAGCACTGGGTTGGAAACCTACCACGCTTGGGAGACTCAAGGCTGCCATTAAGCTTGCGCAAAACTGAAAACGTTATAAATGGAAAGACTCCACGGCAGGCACTGCTGAGATTTGAACTCAGGATCTCCTGTTTACTAGACAGGCGCTTTCACCAACTAAGCCACAGCGCCTCACGTGGTGCACATCCTTTGCAACCCAGTCAAGTGCAGAGTGGGTGCAGGGGGCAGTGCAGGGCGTAACAGGAATGCGGGGGCTGAAGCTGGGGGGGGGGGGGTATTGGGGGGGGGCGGCTCGCACAGAAGTTAAAGCTGTGGACAGAGGGGAGTACAAAAGTGGGACAGGGTGGGTCTGACTGAGTTTAGAGGGGAGAGCTGTGGATTGGGCCGAGGAGGGGGCATGGAAGGGAGGTAGAATGTCTAGGTCCAGGTTGACAGTGCCTTTTTTTCTATGTGTACAAGACCTTTGTGCCATGAAATGCTTTACGTTAAGCACGTTTACATTGATTACGAACTAGACTACCGACGAGGATGGGATTCGAACCCATGCGTGCAGAGCACAATGGATTAGCAGTCCATCGCCTATGCAACATTGAAGGGAGGCCTGAATTGTCCTGTGCTCCAGAATGTTGATGGGAAGGCGGGCTCCCTCCAAAGAATAAGTCCCCTGCATTCAAAAGGGCACCCAGGACTGATCTTTAGCCTGATAGGCTGATATGTACAGTGGGAATTTTTCAAGTCGTTGGAGGCAGGGTCTTGCCTGGGTCCAGCGCTGGGTCGGTGGGCTACCACGCTTGGGAGACTGAGGGGTGACATTCAGCTTGCGCAATACTGAAAATGTTAGAAATGGATGGACTCCACGGCAGGCACTGCTGAGATTTGAACTCAGGATCTCCTGTTTACTAGACAGGCGCTTTCACCAACTAAGCCACAGCGCCCCACTTGGGGGATAGCTCTTTGTGAGAATTTTTCAAATCTTTGGAGGCAAGGTCTTCCCTCAAGCTAGCACTGGGTTGGAAACCTACCACGCTTGGGAGACTCAAGGCTGCCATTAAGCTTGCGCAAAACTGAAAACGTTATAAATGGAAAGACTCCACGGCAGGCACTGCTGAGATTTGAACTCAGGATCTCCTGTTTACTAGACAGGCGCTTTCACCAACTAAGCCACAGCGCCTCACGTGGTGCACATCCTTTGCAACCCAGTCAAGTGCAGAGTGGGTGCAGGGGGCAGTGCAGGGCGTAACAGGAATGCGGGGGCTGAAGCTGGGGGGGGGGGGGTATTGGGGGGGGGCGGCTCGCACAGAAGTTAAAGCTGTGGACAGAGGGGAGTACAAAAGTGGGACAGGGTGGGTCTGACTGAGTTTAGAGGGGAGAGCTGTGGATTGGGCCGAGGAGGGGGCATGGAAGGGAGGTAGAATGTCTAGGTCCAGGTTGACAGTGCCTTTTTTTCTATGTGTACAAGACCTTTGTGCCATGAAATGCTTTACGTTAAGCACGTTTACATTGATTACGAACTAGACTACCGACGAGGATGGGATTCGAACCCATGCGTGCAGAGCACAATGGATTAGCAGTCCATCGCCTTAACCACTCGGCCACCTCGTCATGTGTAACCTAGAACCTTGGGCCGTTTCTTGTCTGTGGCTTTTGAGAAGGGCTTAGCCAGATTCCGGCAATCTGGGAGGGCGCACGGAGAGTCTGCCAGGAGTCTGAGTATGTCTGAGCACCACGTCCTCCTGGGGCAATATGCTTCCTTCTGAGAGGCACCACCTTCGGTGACCCCCTTGGTGATTGACGTAGGCCATAGCCATGGCATTGTCCAACTGGATTCCCATCTGAGGTTCTCACAGAAGAAGAGGTATGCAACATTGAAGGGAGGCCTGAATTGTCCTGTGCTCCAGAATGTTGATGGGAAGGCGGGCTCCCTCCAAAGAATAAGTCCCCTGCATTCAAAAGGGCACCCAGGACTGATCTTTAGCCTGATAGGCTGATATGTACAGTGGGAATTTTTCAAGTCGTTGGAGGCAGGGTCTTGCCTGGGTCCAGCGCTGGGTCGGTGGGCTACCACGCTTGGGAGACTGAGGGGTGACATTCAGCTTGCGCAATACTGAAAATGTTAGAAATGGATGGACTCCACGGCAGGCACTGCTGAGATTTGAACTCAGGATCTCCTGTTTACTAGACAGGCGCTTTCACCAACTAAGCCACAGCGCCCCACTTGGGGGATAGCTCTTTGTGAGAATTTTTCAAATCTTTGGAGGCAAGGTCTTCCCTCAAGCTAGCACTGGGTTGGAAACCTACCACGCTTGGGAGACTCAAGGCTGCCATTAAGCTTGCGCAAAACTGAAAACGTTATAAATGGAAAGACTCCACGGCAGGCACTGCTGAGATTTGAACTCAGGATCTCCTGTTTACTAGACAGGCGCTTTCACCAACTAAGCCACAGCGCCTCACGTGGTGCACATCCTTTGCAACCCAGTCAAGTGCAGAGTGGGTGCAGGGGGCAGTGCAGGGCGTAACAGGAATGCGGGGGCTGCAGCTGGGGGGGGGGGGGTATTGGGGGGGGGCGGCTCGCACAGAAGTTAAAGCTGTGGACAGAGGGGAGTACAAAAGTGGGACAGGGTGGGTCTGACTGAGTGCAGAGGGGAGAGCTGTGGATTGGGCCGAGGAGGGGGCATGGAAGGGAGGTAGAATGTCTAGGTCCAGGTTGACAGTGCCTTTTTTTCTATGTGTACAAGACCTTTGTGCCATGAAATGCTTTACGTTAAGCACGTTTACATTGATTACGAACTAAACTACCGACGAGGATGGGATTCGAACCCATGCGTGCAGAGCACAATGGATTAGCAGTCCATCGCCTTAACCACTCGGCCACCTCGTCATGTGTAACCTAGAACCTTGGGCCGTTTCTTGTCTGTGGCTTTTGAGAAGGGCTTAGCCAGATTCCGGCAATCTGGGAGGGCGCACGGAGAGTCTGCCAGGAGTCTGAGTATGTCTGAGCACCACGTCCTCCTGGGGCAATATGCTTCCTTCTGAGAGGCACCACCTTCGGTAACCCCCTTGGTGATTGACGTAGGCCATAGCCATGGCATTGTCCAACTGGATTCCCATCTGAGGTTCTCACAGAAGAAGAGGTATGCAACATTGAAGGGAGGCCTGAATTGTCCTGTGCTCCAGAATGTTGATGGGAAGGCGGGCTCCCTCCAAAGAATAAGTCCCCTGCATTCAAAAGGGCACCCAGGACTGATCTTTAGCCTGATAGGCTGATATGTACAGTGGGAATTTTTCAAGTCGTTGGAGGCAGGGTCTTGCCTGGGTCCAGCGCTGGGTCGGTGGGCTACCACGCTTGGGAGACTGAGGGGTGACATTCAGCTTGCGCAATACTGAAAATGTTAGAAATGGATGGACTCCACGGCAGGCACTGCTGAGATTTGAACTCAGGATCTCCTGTTTACTAGACAGGCGCTTTCACCAACTAAGCCACAGCGCCCCACTTGGGGGATAGCTCTTTGTGAGAATTTTTCAAATCTTTGGAGGCAAGGTCTTCCCTCAAGCTAGCACTGGGTTGGAAACCTACCACGCTTGGGAGACTCAAGGCTGCCATTAAGCTTGCGCAAAACTGAAAACGTTATAAATGGAAAGACTCCACGGCAGGCACTGCTGAGATTTGAACTCAGGATCTCCTGTTTACTAGACAGGCGCTTTCACCAACTAAGCCACAGCGCCTCACGTGGTGCACATCCTTTGCAACCCAGTCAAGTGCAGAGTGGGTGCAGGGGGCAGTGCAGGGCGTAACAGGAATGCGGGGGCTGGAGCTGGGGGGGGGGGGGGTATTGGGGGGGGGCGGCTCGCACAGAAGTTAAAGCTGTGGACAGAGGGGAGTACAAAAGTGGGACAGGGTGGGTCTGACTGAGTGCAGAGGGGAGAGCTGTGGATTGGGCCGAGGAGGGGGCATGGAAGGGAGGTAGAATGTCTAGGTCCAGGTTGACAGTGCCTTTTTTTCTATGTGTACAAGACCTTTGTGCCATGAAATGCTTTACGTTAAGCACGTTTACATTGATTACGAACTAAACTACCGACGAGGATGGGATTCGAACCCATGCGTGCAGAGCACAATGGATTAGCAGTCCATCGCCTTAACCACTCGGCCACCTCGTCATGTGTAACCTAGAACCTTGGGCCGTTTCTTGTCTGTGGCTTTTGAGAAGGGCTTAGCCAGATTCCGGCAATCTGGGAGGGCGCACGGAGAGTCTGCCAGGAGTCTGAGTATGTCTGAGCACCACGTCCTCCTGGGGCAATATGCTTCCTTCTGAGAGGCACCACCTTCGGTGACCCCCTTGGTGATTGACGTAGGCCATAGCCATGGCATTGTCCAACTGGATTCCCATCTGAGGTTCTCACAGAAGAAGAGGTATGCAACATTGAAGGGAGGCCTGAATTGTCCTGTGCTCCAGAATGTTGATGGGAAGGTGGGCTCCCTCCAAAGAATAAGTCCCCTGCATTCAAAAGGGCACCCAGGACTGATCTTTAGCCTGATAGGCTGATATGTACAGTGGTAATTTTTCAAGTCGTTGGAGGCAGGGTCTTGCCTGGGTCCAGCGCTGGGTCGGTGGGCTACCACGCTTGGGAGACTGAGGGGTGACATTCAGCTTGCGCAATACTGAAAATGTTAGAAATGGATGGACTCCACGGCAGGCACTGCTGAGATTTGAACTCAGGATCTCCTGTTTACTAGACAGGCGCTTTCACCAACTAAGCCACAGCGCCCCACTTGGGGGATAGCTCTTTGTGAGAATTTTTCAAATCTTTGGAGGCAAGGTCTTCCCTCAAGCTAGCACTGGGTTGGAAACCTACCACGCTTGGGAGACTCAAGGCTGCCATTAAGCTTGCGCAAAACTGAAAACGTTATAAATGGAAAGACTCCACGGCAGGCACTGCTGAGATTTGAACTCAGGATCTCCTGTTTACTAGACAGGCGCTTTCACCAACTAAGCCACAGCGCCTCACGTGGTGCACATCCTTTGCAACCCAGTCAAGTGCAGAGTGGGTGCAGGGGGCAGTGCAGGGCGTAACAGGAATGCGGGGGCTGGAGCTGGGGGGTATTGGGGGGGGCGGCTCGCACAGAAGTTAAAGCTGTGGACAGAGGGGAGTACAAAAGTGGGACAGGGTGGGTCTGACTGAGTGCAGAGGGGAGAGCTGTGGATTGGGCCGAGGAGGGGGCATGGAAGGGAGGTAGAATGTCTAGGTCCAGGTTGACAGTGCCTTTTTTTCTATGTGTACAAGACCTTTGTGCCATGAAATGCTTTACGTTAAGCACGTTTACATTGATTACGAACTAGACTACCGACGAGGATGGGATTCGAACCCATGCGTGCAGAGCACAATGGATTAGCAGTCCATCGCCTTAACCACTCGGCCACCTCGTCATGTGTAACCTAGAACCTTGGGCCGTTTCTTGTCTGTGGCTTTTGAGAAGGGCTTAGCCAGATTCCGGCAATCTGGGAGGGCGCACGGAGAGTCTGCCAGGAGTCTGAGTATGTCTGAGCACCACGTCCTCCTGGGGCAATATGCTTCCTTCTGAGAGGCACCACCTTCGGTGACCCCCTTGGTGATTGACGTAGGCCATAGCCATGGCATTGTCCAACTGGATTCCCATCTGAGGTTCTCACAGAAGAAGAGGTATGCAACATTGAAGGGAGGCCTGAATTGTCCTGTGCTCCAGAATGTTGATGGGAAGGCGGGCTCCCTCCAAAGAATAAGTCCCCTGCATTCAAAAGGGCACCCAGGACTGATCTTTAGCCTGATAGGCTGATATGTACAGTGGGAATTTTTCAAGTCGTTGGAGGCAGGGTCTTGCCTGGGTCCAGCGCTGGGTCGGTGGGCTACCACGCTTGGGAGACTGAGGGGTGACATTCAGCTTGCGCAATACTGAAAATGTTAGAAATGGATGGACTCCACGGCAGGCACTGCTGAGATTTGAACTCAGGATCTCCTGTTTACTAGACAGGCGCTTTCACCAACTAAGCCACAGCGCCCCACTTGGGGGATAGCTCTTTGTGAGAATTTTTCAAATCTTTGGAGGCAAGGTCTTCCCTCAAGCTAGCACTGGGTTGGAAACCTACCACGCTTGGGAGACTCAAGGCTGCCATTAAGCTTGCGCAAAACTGAAAACGTTATAAATGGAAAGACTCCACGGCAGGCACTGCTGAGATTTGAACTCAGGATCTCCTGTTTACTAGACAGGCGCTTTCACCAACTAAGCCACAGCGCCTCACGTGGTGCACATCCTTTGCAACCCAGTCAAGTGCAGAGTGGGTGCAGGGGGCAGTGCAGGGCGTAACAGGAATGCGGGGGCTGCAGCTGGGGGGGGGGGTATTGGGGGGGGGCGGCTCGCACAGAAGTTAAAGCTGTGGACAGAGGGGAGTACAAAAGTGGGACAGGGTGGGTCTGACTGAGTGCAGAGGGGAGAGCTGTGGATTGGGCCGAGGAGGGGGCATGGAAGGGAGGTAGAATGTCTAGGTCCAGGTTGACAGTGCCTTTTTTTCTATGTGTACAAGACCTTTGTGCCATGAAATGCTTTACGTTAAGCACGTTTACATTGATTACGAACTAAACTACCGACGAGGATGGGATTCGAACCCATGCGTGCAGAGCACAATGGATTAGCAGTCCATCGCCTTAACCACTCGGCCACCTCGTCATGTGTAACCTAGAACCTTGGGCCGTTTCTTGTCTGTGGCTTTTGAGAAGGGCTTAGCCAGATTCCGGCAATCTGGGAGGGCGCACGGAGAGTCTGCCAGGAGTCTGAGTATGTCTGAGCACCACGTCCTCCTGGGGCAATATGCTTCCTTCTGAGAGGCACCACCTTCGGTAACCCCCTTGGTGATTGACGTAGGCCATAGCCATGGCATTGTCCAACTGGATTCCCATCTGAGGTTCTCACAGAAGAAGAGGTATGCAACATTGAAGGGAGGCCTGAATTGTCCTGTGCTCCAGAATGTTGATGGGAAGGCGGGCTCCCTCCAAAGAATAAGTCCCCTGCATTCAAAAGGGCACCCAGGACTGATCTTTAGCCTGATAGGCTGATATGTACAGTGGGAATTTTTCAAGTCGTTGGAGGCAGGGTCTTGCCTGGGTCCAGCGCTGGGTCGGTGGGCTACCACGCTTGGGAGACTGAGGGGTGACATTCAGCTTGCGCAATACTGAAAATGTTAGAAATGGATGGACTCCACGGCAGGCACTGCTGAGATTTGAACTCAGGATCTCCTGTTTACTAGACAGGCGCTTTCACCAACTAAGCCACAGCGCCCCACTTGGGGGATAGCTCTTTGTGAGAATTTTTCAAATCTTTGGAGGCAAGGTCTTCCCTCAAGCTAGCACTGGGTTGGAAACCTACCACGCTTGGGAGACTCAAGGCTGCCATTAAGCTTGCGCAAAACTGAAAACGTTATAAATGGAAAGACTCCACGGCAGGCACTGCTGAGATTTGAACTCAGGATCTCCTGTTTACTAGACAGGCGCTTTCACCAACTAAGCCACAGCGCCTCACGTGGTGCACATCCTTTGCAACCCAGTCAAGTGCAGAGTGGGTGCAGGGGGCAGTGCAGGGCGTAACAGGAATGCGGGGGCTGGAGCTGGGGGGGGGGGGGGTATTGGGGGGGGGCGGCTCGCACAGAAGTTAAAGCTGTGGACAGAGGGGAGTACAAAAGTGGGACAGGGTGGGTCTGACTGAGTGCAGAGGGGAGAGCTGTGGATTGGGCCGAGGAGGGGGCATGGAAGGGAGGTAGAATGTCTAGGTCCAGGTTGACAGTGCCTTTTTTTCTATGTGTACAAGACCTTTGTGCCATGAAATGCTTTACGTTAAGCACGTTTACATTGATTACGAACTAAACTACCGACGAGGATGGGATTCGAACCCATGCGTGCAGAGCACAATGGATTAGCAGTCCATCGCCTTAACCACTCGGCCACCTCGTCATGTGTAACCTAGAACCTTGGGCCGTTTCTTGTCTGTGGCTTTTGAGAAGGGCTTAGCCAGATTCCGGCAATCTGGGAGGGCGCACGGAGAGTCTGCCAGGAGTCTGAGTATGTCTGAGCACCACGTCCTCCTGGGGCAATATGCTTCCTTCTGAGAGGCACCACCTTCGGTGACCCCCTTGGTGATTGACGTAGGCCATAGCCATGGCATTGTCCAACTGGATTCCCATCTGAGGTTCTCACAGAAGAAGAGGTATGCAACATTGAAGGGAGGCCTGAATTGTCCTGTGCTCCAGAATGTTGATGGGAAGGTGGGCTCCCTCCAAAGAATAAGTCCCCTGCATTCAAAAGGGCACCCAGGACTGATCTTTAGCCTGATAGGCTGATATGTACAGTGGTAATTTTTCAAGTCGTTGGAGGCAGGGTCTTGCCTGGGTCCAGCGCTGGGTCGGTGGGCTACCACGCTTGGGAGACTGAGGGGTGACATTCAGCTTGCGCAATACTGAAAATGTTAGAAATGGATGGACTCCACGGCAGGCACTGCTGAGATTTGAACTCAGGATCTCCTGTTTACTAGACAGGCGCTTTCACCAACTAAGCCACAGCGCCCCACTTGGGGGATAGCTCTTTGTGAGAATTTTTCAAATCTTTGGAGGCAAGGTCTTCCCTCAAGCTAGCACTGGGTTGGAAACCTACCACGCTTGGGAGACTCAAGGCTGCCATTAAGCTTGCGCAAAACTGAAAACGTTATAAATGGAAAGACTCCACGGCAGGCACTGCTGAGATTTGAACTCAGGATCTCCTGTTTACTAGACAGGCGCTTTCACCAACTAAGCCACAGCGCCTCACGTGGTGCACATCCTTTGCAACCCAGTCAAGTGCAGAGTGGGTGCAGGGGGCAGTGCAGGGCGTAACAGGAATGCGGGGGCTGGAGCTGGGGGGTATTGGGGGGGGCGGCTCGCACAGAAGTTAAAGCTGTGGACAGAGGGGAGTACAAAAGTGGGACAGGGTGGGTCTGACTGAGTGCAGAGGGGAGAGCTGTGGATTGGGCCGAGGAGGGGGCATGGAAGGGAGGTAGAATGTCTAGGTCCAGGTTGACAGTGCCTTTTTTTCTATGTGTACAAGACCTTTGTGCCATGAAATGCTTTACGTTAAGCACGTTTACATTGATTACGAACTAAACTACCGACGAGGATGGGATTCGAACCCATGCGTGCAGAGCACAATGGATTAGCAGTCCATCGCCTTAACCACTCGGCCACCTCGTCATGTGTAACCTAGAACCTTGGGCCGTTTCTTGTCTGTGGCTTTTGCGAAGGGCTTTGCCAGATTCCGGCAATCTGGGAGGGCGCACGGAGAGTCTGCCAGGAGTCTGAGTATGTCTGAGCACCACGTCCTCCTGGGGCAATATGCTTCCTTCTGAGAGGCACCACCTTCGGTGACCCCCTTGGTGATTGACGTAGGCCATAGCCATGGCATTGTCCAACTGGATTCCCATCTGAGGTTCTCACAGAAGAAGAGGTATGCAACATTGAAGGGAGGCCTGAATTGTCCTGTGCTCCAGAATGTTGATGGGAAGGCGGGCTCCCTCCAAAGAATAAGTCCCCTGCATTCAAAAGGGCACCCAGGACTGATCTTTAGCCTGATAGGCTGATATGTACAGTGGTAATTTTTCAAGTCGTTGGAGGCAGGGTCTTGCCTGGGTCCAGCGCTGGGTCGGTGGGCTACCACGCTTGGGAGACTGAGGGGTGACATTCAGCTTGCGCAATACTGAAAATGTTAGAAATGGATGGACTCCACGGCAGGCACTGCTGAGATTTGAACTCAGGATCTCCTGTTTACTAGACAGGCGCTTTCACCAACTAAGCCACAGCGCCCCACTTGGGGGATAGCTCTTTGTGAGAATTTTTCAAATCTTTGGAGGCAAGGTCTTCCCTCAAGCTAGCACTGGGTTGGAAACCTACCACGCTTGGGAGACTCAAGGCTGCCATTAAGCTTGCGCAAAACTGAAAACGTTATAAATGGAAAGACTCCACGGCAGGCACTGCTGAGATTTGAACTCAGGATCTCCTGTTTACTAGACAGGCGCTTTCACCAACTAAGCCACAGCGCCTCACGTGGTGCACATCCTTTGCAACCCAGTCAAGTGCAGAGTGGGTGCAGGGGGCAGTGCAGGGCGTAACAGGAATGCGGGGGCTGGAGCTGGGGGGGGGGGGGTATTGGGGGGGGCGGCTCGCACAGAAGTTAAAGCTGTGGACAGAGGGGAGTACAAAAGTGGGACAGGGTGGGTCTGACTGAGTGCAGAGGGGAGAGCTGTGGATTGGGCCGAGGAGGGGGCATGGAAGGGAGGTAGAATGTCTAGGTCCAGGTTGACAGTGCCTTTTTTTCTATGTGTACAAGACCTTTGTGCCATAAAATGCTTTACGTTAAGCACGTTTACATTGATTACGAACTAAACTACCGACGAGGATGGGATTCGAACCCATGCGTGCAGAGCACAATGGATTAGCAGTCCATCGCCTTAACCACTCGGCCACCTCGTCATGTGTAACCTAGAACCTTGGGCCGTTTCTTGTCTGTGGCTTTTGAGAAGGGCTTAGCCAGATTCCGGCAATCTGGGAGGGCGCACGGAGAGTCTGCCAGGAGTCTGAGTATGTCTGAGCACCACGTCCTCCTGGGGCAATATGCTTCCTTCTGAGAGGCACCACCTTCGGTGACCCCCTTGGTGATTGACGTAGGCCATAGCCATGGCATTGTCCAACTGGATTCCCATCTGAGGTTCTCACAGAAGAAGAGGTATGCAACATTGAAGGGAGGCCTGAATTGTCCTGTGCTCCAGAATGTTGATGGGAAGGCGGGCTCCCTCCAAAGAATAAGTCCCCTGCATTCAAAAGGGCACCCAGGACTGATCTTTAGCCTGATAGGCTGATATGTACAGTGGGAATTTTTCAAGTCGTTGGAGGCAGGGTCTTGCCTGGGTCGGTGGGCTACCACGCTTGGGAGACTGAGGGGTGACATTCAGCTTGCGCAATACTGAAAATGTTAGAAATGGATGGACTCCACGGCAGGCACTGCTGAGATTTGAACTCAGGATCTCCTGTTTACTAGACAGGCGCTTTCACCAACTAAGCCACAGCGCCCCACTTGGGGGATAGCTCTTTGTGAGAATTTTTCAAATCTTTGGAGGCAAGGTCTTCCCTCAAGCTAGCACTGGGTTGGAAACCTACCACGCTTGGGAGACTCAAGGCTGCCATTAAGCTTGCGCAAAACTGAAAACGTTATAAATGGAAAGACTCCACGGCAGGCACTGCTGAGATTTGAACTCAGGATCTCCTGTTTACTAGACAGGCGCTTTCACCAACTAAGCCACAGCGCCTCACGTGGTGCACATCCTTTGCAACCCAGTCAAGTGCAGAGTGGGTGCAGGGGGCAGTGCAGGGCGTAACAGGAATGCGGGGGCTGGAGCTGGGGGGGGGGGGGTATTGGGGGGGGGCGGCTCGCACAGAAGTTAAAGCTGTGGACAGAGGGGAGTACAAAAGTGGGACAGTGTGGGTCTGACTGAGTGCAGAGGGGAGAGCTGTGGATTGGGCCGAGGAGGGGGCATGGAAGGGAGGTAGAATGTCTAGGTCCAGGTTGACAGTGCCTTTTTTTCTATGTGTACAAGACCTTTGTGCCATGAAATGCTTTACGTTAAGCACGTTTACATTGATTACGAACTAAACTACCGACGAGGATGGGATTCGAACCCATGTGTGCAGAGCACAATGGATTAGCAGTCCATCGCCTTAACCACTCGGCCACCTCTTCATGTGTAACCTAGAACCTTGGGCCGTTTCTTGTCTGTGGCTTTTGAGAAGGGCTTAGCCAGATTCCGGCAATCTGGGAGGGCGCACGGAGAGTCTGCCAGGAGTCTGAGTATGTCTGAGCACCACGTCCTCCTGGGGCAATATGCTTCCTTCTGAGAGGCACCACCTTCGGTGACCCCCTTGGTGATTGACGTAGGCCATAGCCATGGCATTGTCCAACTGGATTCCCATCTGAGGTTCTCACAGAAGAAGAGGTATGCAACATTGAAGGGAGGCCTGAATTGTCCTGTGCTCCAGAATGTTGATGGGAAGGCGGGCTCCCTCCAAAGAATAAGTCCCCTGCATTCAAAAGGGCACCCAGGACTGATCTTTAGCCTGATAGGCTGATATGTACAGTGGGAATTTTTCAAGTCGTTGGAGGCAGGGTCTTGCCTGGGTCCAGCGCTGGGTCGGTGGGCTACCACGCTTGGGAGACTGAGGGGTGACATTCAGCTTGCGCAATACTGAAAATGTTAGAAATGGATGGACTCCACGGCAGGCACTGCTGAGATTTGAACTCAGGATCTCCTGTTTACTAGACAGGCGCTTTCACCAACTAAGCCACAGCGCCCCACTTGGGGGATAGCTCTTTGTGAGAATTTTTCAAATCTTTGGAGGCAAGGTCTTCCCTCAAGCTAGCACTGGGTTGGAAACCTACCACGCTTGGGAGACTCAAGGCTGCCATTAAGCTTGCGCAAAACTGAAAACGTTATAAATGGAAAGACTCCACGGCAGGCACTGCTGAGATTTGAACTCAGGATCTCCTGTTTACTAGACAGGCGCTTTCACCAACTAAGCCACAGCGCCTCACGTGGTGCACATCCTTTGCAACCCAGTCAAGTGCAGAGTGGGTGCAGGGGGCAGTGCAGGGCGTAACAGGAATGCGGGGGCTGGAGCTGGGGGGGGGGGTATTGGGGGGGGGCGGCTCGCACAGAAGTTAAAGCTGTGGACAGAGGGGAGTACAAAAGTGGGACAGGGTGGGTCTGACTGAGTGCAGAGGGGAGAGCTGTGGATTGGGCCGAGGAGGGGGCATGGAAGGGAGGTAGAATGTCTAGGTCCAGGTTGACAGTGCCTTTTTTTCTATGTGTACAAGACCTTTGTGCCATGAAATGCTTTACGTTAAGCACGTTTACATTGATTACGAACTAAACTACCGACGAGGATGGGATTCGAACCCATGCGTGCAGAGCACAATGGATTAGCAGTCCATCGCCTTAACCACTCGGCCACCTCGTCATGTGTAACCTAGAACCTTGGGCCGTTTCTTGTCTGTGGCTTTTGAGAAGGGCTTAGCCAGATTCCGGCAATCTGGGAGGGCGCACGGAGAGTCTGCCAGGAGTCTGAGTATGTCTGAGCACCACGTCCTCCTGGGGCAATATGCTTCCTTCTGAGAGGCACCACCTTCGGTGACCCCCTTGGTGATTGACGTAGGCCATAGCCATGGCATTGTCCAACTGGATTCCCATCTGAGGTTCTCACAGAAGAAGAGGTATGCAACATTGAAGGGAGGCCTGAATTGTCCTGTGCTCCAGAATGTTGATGGGAAGGTGGGCTCCCTCCAAAGAATAAGTCCCCTGCATTCAAAAGGGCACCCAGGACTGATCTTTAGCCTGATAGGCTGATATGTACAGTGGGAATTTTTCAAGTCGTTGGAGGCAGGGTCTTGCCTGGGTCCAGCGCTGGGTCGGTGGGCTACCACGCTTGGGAGACTGAGGGGTGACATTCAGCTTGCGCAATACTGAAAATGTTAGAAATGGATGGACTCCACGGCAGGCACTGCTGAGATTTGAACTCAGGATCTCCTGTTTACTAGACAGGCGCTTTCACCAACTAAGCCACAGCGCCCCACTTGGGGGATAGCTCTTTGTGAGAATTTTTCAAATCTTTGGAGGCAAGGTCTTCCCTCAAGCTAGCACTGGGTTGGAAACCTACCACGCTTGGGAGACTCAAGGCTGCCATTAAGCTTGCGCAAAACTGAAAACGTTATAAATGGAAAGACTCCACGGCAGGCACTGCTGAGATTTGAACTCAGGATCTCCTGTTTACTAGACAGGCGCTTTCACCAACTAAGCCACAGCGCCTCACGTGGTGCACATCCTTTGCAACCCAGTCAAGTGCAGAGTGGGTGCAGGGGGCAGTGCAGGGCGTAACAGGAATGCGGGGGCTGGAGCTGGGGGGGGGGGGTATTGGGGGGGGGCGGCTCGCACAGAAGTTAAAGCTGTGGACAGAGGGGAGTACAAAAGTGGGACAGGGTGGGTCTGACTGAGTGCAGAGGGGAGAGCTGTGGATTGGGCCGAGGAGGGGGCATGGAAGGGAGGTAGAATGTCTAGGTCCAGGTTGACAGTGCCTTTTTTTCTATGTGTACAAGACCTTTGTGCCATAAAATGCTTTACGTTAAGCACGTTTACGAACTAAACTACCGACGAGGATGGGATTCGAACCCATGCGTGCAGAGCACAATGGATTAGCAGTCCATCGCCTTAACCACTCGGCCACCAAGTCATGTGTAACCTAGACCCTTGGGCCGTTTCTTGTCTGTGGCTTTTGAGAAGGGCTTAGCCAGATTCCGGCAATCTGGGAGGGCGCACGGAGAGTCTGCCAGGAGTCTGAGTATGTCTGAGCACCACGTCCTCCTGGGGCAATATGCTTCCTTCTGAGAGGCACCACCTTCGGTGACCCCCTTGGTGATTGACGTAGGCCATAGCCATGGCATTGTCCAACTGGATTCCCATCTGAGGTTCTCACAGAAGAAGAGGTATGCAACATTGAAGGGAGGCCTGAATTGTCCTGTGCTCCAGAATGTTGATGGGAAGGCGGGCTCCCTCCAAAGAATAAGTCCCCTGCATTCAAAAGGGCACCCAGGACTGATCTTTAGCCTGATAGGCTGATATGTACAGTGGGAATTTTTCAAGTCGTTGGAGGCAGGGTCTTGCCTGGGTCGGTGGGCTACCACGCTTGGGAGACTGAGGGGTGACATTCAGCTTGCGCAATACTGAAAATGTTAGAAATGGATGGACTCCACGGCAGGCACTGCTGAGATTTGAACTCAGGATCTCCTGTTTACTAGACAGGCGCTTTCACCAACTAAGCCACAGCGCCCCACTTGGGGGATAGCTCTTTGTGAGAATTTTTCAAATCTTTGGAGGCAAGGTCTTCCCTCAAGCTAGCACTGGGTTGGAAACCTACCACGCTTGGGAGACTCAAGGCTGCCATTAAGCTTGCGCAAAACTGAAAACGTTATAAATGGAAAGACTCCACGGCAGGCACTGCTGAGATTTGAACTCAGGATCTCCTGTTTACTAGACAGGCGCTTTCACCAACTAAGCCACAGCGCCTCACGTGGTGCACATCCTTTGCAACCCAGTCAAGTGCAGAGTGGGTGCAGGGGGCAGTGCAGGGCGTAACAGGAATGCGGGGGCTGGAGCTGGGGGGGGGGGGGGTATTGGGGGGGGGCGGCTCGCACAGAAGTTAAAGCTGTGGACAGAGGGGAGTACAAAAGTGGGACAGTGTGGGTCTGACTGAGTGCAGAGGGGAGAGCTGTGGATTGGGCCGAGGAGGGGGCATGGAAGGGAGGTAGAATGTCTAGGTCCAGGTTGACAGTGCCTTTTTTTCTATGTGTACAAGACCTTTGTGCCATGAAATGCTTTACGTTAAGCACGTTTACATTGATTACGAACTAAACTACCGACGAGGATGGGATTCGAACCCATGTGTGCAGAGCACAATGGATTAGCAGTCCATCGCCTTAACCACTCGGCCACCTCTTCATGTGTAACCTAGAACCTTGGGCCGTTTCTTGTCTGTGGCTTTTGAGAAGGGCTTAGCCAGATTCCGGCAATCTGGGAGGGCGCACGGAGAGTCTGCCAGGAGTCTGAGTATGTCTGAGCACCACGTCCTCCTGGGGCAATATGCTTCCTTCTGAGAGGCACCACCTTCGGTGACCCCCTTGGTGATTGACGTAGGCCATAGCCATGGCATTGTCCAACTGGATTCCCATCTGAGGTTCTCACAGAAGAAGAGGTATGCAACATTGAAGGGAGGCCTGAATTGTCCTGTGCTCCAGAATGTTGATGGGAAGGCGGGCTCCCTCCAAAGAATAAGTCCCCTGCATTCAAAAGGGCACCCAGGACTGATCTTTAGCCTGATAGGCTGATATGTACAGTGGGAATTTTTCAAGTCGTTGGAGGCAGGGTCTTGCCTGGGTCGGTGGGCTACCACGCTTGGGAGACTGAGGGGTGACATTCAGCTTGCGCAATACTGAAAATGTTAGAAATGGATGGACTCCACGGCAGGCACTGCTGAGATTTGAACTCAGGATCTCCTGTTTACTAGACAGGCGCTTTCACCAACTAAGCCACAGCGCCCCACTTGGGGGATAGCTCTTTGTGAGAATTTTTCAAATCTTTGGAGGCAAGGTCTTCCCTCAAGCTAGCACTGGGTTGGAAACCTACCACGCTTGGGAGACTCAAGGCTGCCATTAAGCTTGCGCAAAACTGAAAACGTTATAAATGGAAAGACTCCACGGCAGGCACTGCTGAGATTTGAACTCAGGATCTCCTGTTTACTAGACAGGCGCTTTCACCAACTAAGCCACAGCGCCTCACGTGGTGCACATCCTTTGCAACCCAGTCAAGTGCAGAGTGGGTGCAGGGGGCAGTGCAGGGCGTAACAGGAATGCGGGGGCTGGAGCTGGGGGGGGGGGTATTGGGGGGGGCGGCTCGCACAGAAGTTAAAGCTGTGGACAGAGGGGAGTACAAAAGTGGGACAGGGTGGGTCTGACTGAGTGCAGAGGGGAGAGCTGTGGATTGGGCCGAGGAGGGGGCATGGAAGGGAGGTAGAATGTCTAGGTCCAGGTTGACAGTGCCTTTTTTTCTATGTGTACAAGACCTTTGTGCCATGAAATGCTTTACGTTAAGCACGTTTACATTGATTACGAACTAAACTACCGACGAGGATGGGATTCGAACCCATGCGTGCAGAGCACAATGGATTAGCAGTCCATCGCCTTAACCACTCGGCCACCTCGTCATGTGTAACTTAGACCCTTGGGCCGTTTCTTGTCTGTGGCTTTTGAGAAGGGCTTAGCCAGATTCCAGCAATCTGGGAGGGCGCACGGAGAGTCTGCCAGGAGTCTGAGTATTTCTGAGCACCACGTCCTCCTGGGGCAATATGCTTCCTTCTGAGAGGCACCACCTTCGGTGACCCCCTTGGTGATTGACGTAGGCCATAGCCATGGCATTGTCCAACTGGATTCCCATCTGAGGTTCTCACAGAAGAATAGGTATGCAACATTGAAGGGAGGCCTGAATTGTCCTGTGCTCCAGAATGTTGATGGGAAGGCGGGCTCCCTCCAAAGAATAAGTCCCCTGCATTCAAAAGGGCACCCAGGACTGATCTTTAGCCTGATAGGCTGATATGTACAGTGGGAATTTTTCAAGTCGTTGGAGGCAGGGTCTTGCCTGGGTCCAGCGCTGGGTCGGTGGGCTACCACGCTTGGGAGACTGAGGGGTGACATTCAGCTTGCGCAATACTGAAAATGTTAGAAATGGATGGACTCCACGGCAGGCACTGCTGAGATTTGAACTCAGGATCTCCTGTTTACTAGACAGGCGCTTTCACCAACTAAGCCACAGCGCCCCACTTGGGGGATAGCTCTTTGTGAGAATTTTTCAAATCTTTGGAGGCAAGGTCTTCCCTCAAGCTAGCACTGGGTTGGAAACCTACCACGCTTGGGAGACTCAAGGCTGCCATTAAGCTTGCGCAAAACTGAAAACGTTATAAATGGAAAGACTCCACGGCAGGCACTGCTGAGATTTGAACTCAGGATCTCCTGTTTACTAGACAGGCGCTTTCACCAACTAAGCCACAGCGCCTCACGTGGTGCACATCCTTTGCAACCCAGTCAAGTGCAGAGTGGGTGCAGGGGGCAGTGCAGGGCGTAACAGGAATGCGGGGGCTGGAGCTGGGGGGGGGGGGTATTGGGGGGGGCGGCTCGCACAGAAGTTAAAGCTGTGGACAGAGGGGAGTACAAAAGTGGGACAGGGTGGGTCTGACTGAGTGCAGAGGGGAGAGCTGTGGATTGGGCCGAGGAGGGGGCATGGAAGGGAGGTAGAATGTCTAGGTCCAGGTTGACAGTGCCTTTTTTTCTATGTGTACAAGACCTTTGTGCCATGAAATGCTTTACGTTAAGCACGTTTACATTGATTACGAACTAAACTACCGACGAGGATGGGATTCGAACCCATGCGTGCAGAGCACAATGGATTAGCAGTCCATCGCCTTAACCACTCGGCCACCTCGTCATGTGTAACTTAGAACCTTGGGCCGTTTCTTGTCTGTGGCTTTTGAGAAGGGCTTAGCCAGATTCCAGCAATCTGGGAGGGCGCACGGAGAGTCTGCCAGGAGTCTGAGTATTTCTGAGCACCACGTCCTCCTGGGGCAATATGCTTCCTTCTGAGAGGCACCACCTTCGGTGACCCCCTTGGTGATTGACGTAGGCCATAGCCATGGCATTGTCCAACTGGATTCCCATCTGAGGTTCTCACAGAAGAATAGGTATGCAACATTGAAGGGAGGCCTGAATTGTCCTGTGCTCCAGAATGTTGATGGGAAGGCGGGCTCCCTCCAAAGAATAAGTCCCCTGCATTCAAAAGGGCACCCAGGACTGATCTTTAGCCTGATAGGCTGATATGTACAGTGGGAATTTTTCAAGTCGTTGGAGGCAGGGTCTTGCCTGGGTCCAGCGCTGGGTCGGTG